>NC_056710.1:2480493-2704180 GCF_018831695.1 Puntigrus tetrazona | reverse complement strand
AACACTGAAAAGAAAGTGACATCGTCTACAGACGTATACAGGGGTGTTTTTTTTAAACGATATCACAAATAAGGCTACACAAATCGTATCGTTAGAAAGCAAGTTTAGGAAAAGGCCAACCTTTCAAAAAAAAAAAATAAATATTCCAACTAAAAATAAACTAATAAAACCGGCCAGAAAAAGGATTGAACTGGATTTCACTGTTTAATGTCAAAGTATGTTTGATGTAATAGTTTTTCAAGAACTACAACAAAACAGTGACTGCACTCCTAGTCTTTTAAATCCAAGCAAACTTTGCACAAATACTTCTGTTTATTGGCTACACATCATACAAACTGGGAATGTATCAAGTATAGTCTATGAAAGTAAAATGACGTATGTTAAATGTTACACGGTTATGTTTCCTGCAAAATAAAACAAAAAAGAAAGAAAGAAATACCACCACCATAAATGGATGTAAAAATGGTTGTTACTACACACAAATGTCAAATTTGTAAAAAAAAAAAAAAAAATGAAATAAAACAGAAAACACTGGCCATCACTTCCAATGCAAAACTTTGTTTGGGGGAGAAAACAAAACTAAATACACAAACTATAACCACCAAATCTTACATTTATCCTCATTTTCATAAATGTCAATAAAAGACACTCTTCTAGGCCACAGACCTTTCTAACAGTAATGTCATTAAAAGACAGGTCAGAACATGGCAACCTGTCTATAATACAAACACGAGGCTGCTGCAACATCGAGCTGCCAAAAATTCATTCTGTCTGAAAAAGAAATTCAAATTTTTTTATCAGTTCATGAATTATGTAAAGTTGATTGTATTTGATTGACACAGCAAACACTAACATAATTAGCAAATATGTATATAAATAAGAAAGTACAAAAAGGCAATACTGATGAGCACTGTAAATTAAAGAAAAACAAATGAAAACTAAATTCTCCAAATCTATGACCTTCCAACAATCATGTATCAGTAATAGAAATAGTCTGTCTAAAATACACTTTAAGATCTAGGGAACGTGTATGAATTATGTTTTAAATACATTGCTTTGTTGTACAAACTAAAGGATAATGTGGGCAACTAATAGAATGCCACAGATGCCGTCCTATAAATCTTAAATTGTATTTAACCTGGAAACCTTTATCCTTGAAAAGCCTCTTTGATTACTGCACAGTATGTTCTCACGGTGAGGGATGTGATGAGGCCTTCTGCAAATGTTTGATAATTGTAAACAGATGATTAATTTACTTTATAAGCCGTGCATAAAATAAGAGACATAATGCAATTTTGATACAGGTTTTTGTTGTTAAATGAATGACTTTCTATGTATAGAATATATACATAGTTCAAGCACACAAACAAAAATTAAAAGCACTGCTGTTATCTCACTATTGTTTCAGAAGACCTGTGAAGTGCCTTTATGCATATATATATATATATATATATATATATATATATATATATATGCTGCTATTCATGAGCCCAAATTAAATACACAAATACAGGATAATCAGAGGTATTGTGTGTAGTCACAATAGATAAGGTAATAAATGCCTCACATTTTCAGGAGTGTAAGTTTACATGAAGGGTAACCTTTGAAAGTCAACAAGGTCTTCTGCAGGACAATATGACAATAGTTGAAGAATAAACGGGTCTAAGATTTCAAAACACTAATTTTTAACATGAAATGTGCACTGTGCAATCTGCACTTGTATTAATGTGACTTGATTAGATGAAATAAAACAACATTAGTGTTTTTTTTTTTTTTTTTAAATAAGAGAACAGAGCATCAGAGAGCAGTAGAACTAAAAACAAAACAGGGCAAAAAGTTCAGGTCTTAACGATGGCTTCACACTCCTATTCAGTGTAACTGTAAGAGCCAAGAAACATTGATGGATGCTTTCATATTTCTTCTGCACGAAAACATCTCCATTTTCTTCTCAGAAAGATACAACTACGCCCAAAATTCATCCATTTAATTTCCGTCATTTGAACTTTAAGAAAGAAATGACTTTCCAATCTAATACACAGATGAAGCTTTCTCATGGCACCCAGCAGCAAGACTTGTAGAGATGGCCAAAGTGGCGTTTGCCTCGCTTGAAACGAAAACTTATAACTGTTAAATGAAGTGGATCTTCCAGTGAAAATGACAGACTTCTACGATGATGTAGGTTCATGTCTCCAAACCGCTCAGCACGATATAAATCCCACCCTCTTTTGTTACAATCGACTGCAATCAATACAACAATGGATAAAACAAGTCGCCACCTAACATTTTTTTCTTTCCAAATATCCATTTCCTCAGATCTATACACATATAGAATAAAATACCTGTCGCTACTTCCATGTCATTGTGAGTTTAACACTTTGCAACATTCACTTATAACCGTGTTCTTATGTGCACAGAAATGGTTCTTACACAAAATTCTTGCCCTATTCTTCTCAAAAAGGTACGCATGTATATTTGCTCTTACTATCTTATAATGTTAATAGATCCAGATTATTCTACATAAAAGTCCTAAAATGAGCAATTAGCATAATTAGTGCCCTAACTATCTCCATATAAATGGCTTTTAAACACAAAATAAAGACTTTTATTTGGGCCTAAAAATACATTTTTATGCAAAGCCAATGCCAGATCTAAAATACATCAATTTTTTTACGCTAAAAATACTTTTGGGTCCTCAACTGTTCAAATTTCCAACTTTTCGGCTTACACCATTTCATGTTTCTAAGGCCACCAGGACTGATTTTTACATACATACAGTTCTAGTTGGTTCTAAATGTTATGCTAAATGTAGAAAAAAACAAAAGTGCTAAGATATTAAAGAATTATGATTTCTGTGCAAAAAACATTCATACACACACAAATACGGTTAGTGAATGAGACTCACTCTCTCTCTCATCAGCTTTCATTAGCTTGAATATTTTTTTTCTTCCACCAGACGCGTTGCAACACACAACCAAGACAAGTCCTTGCCTACCCACAATGCACCAAATCACTCTTCTCCATTTCTAAACAAGCAATTCTGCTTTTTATTTAGTGTTTTGGCACTCAATTGGTAAACATAATTAGACTTTTCCTCAGACTAGGTGCATTTCTTCCTCCCACTCTAAAGAGAGGTGGGTTACTTGCTCATCCCGGCTCAGTACTGCTCTCTGGACAAACTGCACTAGTGAGATCTACGCTGCCACCTGAACCTCCAAGTCTGGCTCCGCTTTAGGAGGTTGTGCATCATCCACACATTCTAGCTCCAAAAGCTGCGATGCCAACACTTCTGCGCTCTCTTTCATTAGCGCACAAGAATCCTGCTCAGTACTCCCCACCTGTGTTTTGTTGGCGTGCTAGGGTGAGTCAGATCCACGATCAATGGATGGAGCCGGGGCACGCTTTTGAGATCTTGACTTCTGGCCACCAAACTGGCTTAGCATGTGTTGTATTACAAATTGACAAAAGGTTAAACACAGACTCCAATATATAACAGTATATGCTGAATGTGTATTGTGATTTACATTCTAAGAGCAGGAAGCCCAAGCCCGAGACAGTTATCTTTGTCTTTCAGTTCTTGAACATCTGGTAGGTGTCCTAAGTCAAGTGTGAATGCTAATCCTAAGGTACAACTGTGCCTTTTGTTTCACCTATGCATTTGAATGACACTTGGATGCTAAATAGATCAAGGATCGGAAAGTTCCTGTTCTGGGCTAAGTTCCTGATCGCATTTGCATACTTTTTGTTTTATTGGTCTCCCACCTCTGTGTACTCCTCCCCCTTGAAACATATAAACTTCAAACTAGCAGATGACTACAGCAACGAAATAAAAACGAACTCCTGCTTTACTCAAGGATCTCCTGGTCTCTTCTTCTTAAAGAAGCTAAAAAAGGTTCCAACACATGCTATTACTTAGGAACGCATACAAAAAATTACTCTTTTGAGTCTATTGAGGAAATGGCTGCATTAAGGTAAGCGATCCACGGGTAGCTCTCTGACTAAGACCTGGACTAGCCCAGATGTGTCGTGAGTCTGTTCTGGCCAAACAAGGTCTCTAAGCTACCCAGACTCCTAACGAACGATAAGTCGAAACTAGGAAGTATTGTAGTTAATTAAGGATCTAAATTTTATCACAACTAGAGGGATCAGCAGTTACATTTAAATAAATATATATAACTAAAATCACGAAAGATTGAGTCAGGTAAAATCATGTATAAGGTCAGTACTACAATTGGAAATGCAAAAGATTTCTAAATATCGGTGATTTTTAAAGAGACGCAAAGAAAAGGCTTTCGAACACGCATTGACCTTCTCGACCAGGGCCTCTGGATTCCGTTCCGCAGGAAAAGGGGGACCCTTACAGTTCCATACGACTGTCTTTATGAATTAGTCACTCACTCATTCAACCGATTCCTTTAAAACCCCCGATCAATTCAGGTATGACGCTCTGAATCTTTTTCAAAGAAAACCATTTCAAACGGACGCTTGCTTATTTGTCACTTTCTGTCAGCAATCGCCAAAATGGACATCCCGACCCGTACGGTAACAGACAGTGAACAGTTTTTACAAATATTGATGTTAATCTTACTTTATCTCAGGATTAGTATTCTTACAGTAATGAAATGCTAGTTTGATATTTGCTTTGCTAACCACGCCGGGCAATGCGCAGAAGTCGGCAAGTAAGACTGGAGTGGCTGGAGTTTCAGCGCAAAAAATACCGTATATTGGGGACAAAAGGTCATTTTAAAGCTTTTTCTGTACTAAAACATGTACATTTTTTTTATATATATATTCGCTGTTGTCTGTAAAACACTAACTGCAACGTTAGCCAATACAATAAAGACAATAATGCAACTTGCAGTCTATCATGTAAAAACTAAAAACAAAACTATTGGTATTTGGAGTTTAGCACCAGACATTAGGTCATAACAACCAAAAATAAATGTAACGTGAAGCTCGTGTAACGATACAAATGAAGGGCTTTCACGGGAACATTTTAATAAAGCAAAACGCACACTGCATAATATTAAACAGATTAGTAGTCCATTTCATCTATATTACAATAAAAAGACATTATGCAATGACTATAAATGCCTGTTTACTATGTTAAGAAATAATGTATGTAATATCTAGCAATGTTTCATAATGGTTTAATAAAAGTTGGTTTTATCAAGAAACGTTGCACTCACTAAACAATTAAAACTTTAAGATTTAACCCTTAAACATGCACATTAAAAATGGTCACCTTACCTGTTTGTTTCTGTCCACTTCACCAATACACTCAGCCTCCATGAAAACATCTCCTAATACAACACAAACGCCCATTTAATAGCCTTTTCATACGTAATATCTGTATGGATAATAAACGTTATACATGCATCGCCTCTTACCTCTGGATTTTCTCTCCGCTTACGCGCTTATTAAAACATAAATAAACAAACAAGAGTGAGAATAAAGTCGCTTGATACGCTTTTAGTGTCTTACCGGCTTTCGATTGCACTTTTCCCATGTTGATTTCATTTAAGGACAGAAACTAACGAGCCATTACTTCAGGAACAAATGACATCTTCTTCTGTGCCATAAATGAAGTGGTGCTGATGTGCATGTTTCCACCGGCCTGTCCATGTTCTAGTCGGAGACTGAGAGGAAAGACTTTGGGAAAGTCTAGTCTTCGTAAAGATTTTCTTCACGCTCTCACTCGCTGTGGAGGAAGCTCAACTCGTAGGATTCACCCTCCCCTTTGATGAAGTCCACCTCCTTCAGTTTTTAGCGCACTTTATTCATTGGACAGCCTGGTAAAATGAGCATGAGAGTTCAATCTTTGGACCATATTCTTATGTTCTACATGTTCAGCTTTCATTTCTCCAGTCAAGAGAGATTCGTTTAAAGCACAATGACGGGTAATGTTTCAAATTGAACTCAACATTTAGGCCTAAACATTTGAAAACAAATGTACATATTGCAGTTTTGTGGCATCTAAATGCACTATGGTATGTTTTTAAAATGTTGCTGCATTTCATTATGCTACACAAAACAAAATCTGCAGTGCGTTTCAATACATAAAAAGGCCTTAGATTATAGCGCCCTCTGGCGTATGTCTTGAAATGCATGTCAAGAAATAGGAAGGTGATCTGTTTTATTCTCCCATTCTCTCTCGCTACTATGGGCCAACTCTAGAAGAGCGCCATGAGAAGCAGTAGGATTTGCAGATCTGAAAAACAAAGTAAACTAACAGCAATAACAGCTGAATAAATATTCAAATTAGATGCTACTTTACTCTGTGCTTGAAAAAAAAACTGCTCTGACAACTCCAGAAAAAGCATCTATAGGGACGGGTCCAGGTAATTTATAGTTAGGTCCAATGTGGGAAGGATCATGGTCGTGCCAGACAAGTGCCACTTTTCTTTTGCTCGTTTGCCCTTTCTAGATGTTCTTTTACAGGGGTTTGGCACTAGCTGGAAGACCAGCTTAAAACCACAGTGGCAACAGTGTGCATGTACATTTTAAACACTATGAATTTTAAATGCATAAAGTAAATGCAAGTTGTTCAAGAACAACAATAGCATGATATGTATCCTTGAAATTTTATTGCTCTTTTGTTGGTTTGGATAAAAGCATCTGCTAAATGACTACATAAAGTACATGTATTCTAAGAGAGGAAGTGGCAGGTGATGTGCTTTCATGACGCACATAATTTCCTGTAATATACCTTTCTCAAATCTAATATTGTGATCTGAGATGAATCTTTCATTCCTGTGCGTGTATGAAAATATAAAACGTGTTTTCATCTTACATTTGAACATTAAACACATGCTTTTATGTTTTAGTAGTCAGGAAACTTGCATGGGTCCATCAGCTTTTAGTTTGCATTTTTATTTTATTTGTACACAGAATTGTGCTGCAGGTTAAAGGTAAGGAGGATGTTTCGGGAAGGGACCGTGCTCTTCATCCGGACAGTAATGGCGGTTGTGCTTATTAAACAACAAGTGCTTCAGTTTTGGATCATTTCTGTAGCGTTCAAGCAGCAACTCTTTCTCTCTTTGCTCCTTCTCTTTCAATATTTTCTTCTCCTCCTTTCCTTGGTCTTCTTTTCTGCCCAGGCGAACAGAAAACGGGACACTTTTCTTCGGCTCTGTGGCACTTCCTGGACCTTCGCATTGTGCTGGGTCTCCAACTCTTTTTGTTCTGTGCGGGCGCCATCCAGATGCCCTTCCATGGAACTGGAGTCTCCCATTTCATCAGGGTTATCTTTCTTTTCCTCACATCCCTGGACCTCTACCGCTTCCTCTAGCAACTCGCTGTCACTCTCCAACCAAGCAATCGTCTTCCTCGGTCTGATTTCAGCCTCCATCGATCGGGGGCTTTCAGACTTGGGTAAGTTCCAGGCCTGATAGTTCCTGTGTAGTCCGCGAACTCTGACTCTATGTCATCCTCTATGTCAATGAGCGTGAGTTGCGGAGGCGGCTCAAACTGAGAAGAAGTGGGCGGCTGAGGTCCCACGGGACTGGAAGGATAAACCTGAGATGAAGAATGTTGCAGATCAACAACTTCTTCATGTTTAGGAGCGGGGCTCGGAGGCACCACCAGTTGTTTGGAAGGACTCAGGTGGGAGCGTCGGAGGGAAAACACTTCTTCAGGTGCTGGAGTGGGATGTGGAGGAACTGCCGGCGGCTCGGGAGGATCCACCTGAAGAGGAGGCCATAGCAGAGACACTTCCTCTGGTGCAGGAACTGGATTTTGAGGACACGCGGGCAGTTTAGTCACTGGAGGCAGGGGCTTGAAGGAGCAGCGGGTGGAAGAAGGTCTTCACAGACTCCTGAAAGCACTGGAAGTTTTCCTTCTATTGGCTTCAGTAAGGAAGCTCTCACTGGAGGAGTGACTAGAATGAGCAGAGGTTTCGCCTCCACAAGACGTGGTGTTGGCTCAGTAGTCTTTTGCTCCTTCAGTTTTTCTTCCCTTTTCTTTTTTCTCCAACCTCTCTATGCTCGCTTCCTCCCTCCATCACAATTTCTAGACTCTCCATCTCTCTTTTTTTTTGCAGCGCATGTCCTCTATCCTTTCTCTTTTCAGGGTTAAGTGTCTCTCTTCTCTTCGTCAGCCTCGTCTTTATTTTTTTTCCTACTGCATTCATCCCTCTCTCCTTCTTCACCTTTCTCTTCACCTGCCTTTCCTTCTCTTTCTCTCCATACTGTAAAAATATTATGTTTCAAGTTTGTGAATAAAGATTATTGTATTACAGACAGTACTATTTCAGCACCGCTTTCTTTTCAGAATGTTACATTTAATTCTGCGTGTTGAGGTTTCTTTATAAACAATTGTGAAATTTACTAGTAATGTCTAAGTGAAAATTGATTCCAAACCTTTTTTTGTTTTTCAGTGCAAGCTGGTATCTCAGGTAACTTACCTGGCGGCGCCTCCTCCTGCGCTTCTGGTTTCCGCAGTGATGTTGAAGGCCTCGCTCTCACCCGCTTTTGTCGCAGATGCCTCTGGAGGTTTCTCTAGGGCCGCCAGGTCTTGCGCTGACGCTGCTGTGCCCTCAAAGGTGTCTCCCCTCCGCAAGAAGAAGTGAGCAAAACGCTCAAAAAGTTGTCTGAATACACTCCTCAACAGTGCCATTGTGGACAATGACTGCTGAAAGCAAATTCAGTATTTGTCGTCAATAGTTGCACAAAGTCACGAAAGTAGCTTTCGCTCTTTTCACTCCTAACACACCAACAGAAGAAAATTATTCAGAACAGCGGTTTACAGCGGCCAGAACAGACGCTTCATTATGATGTCACAACAGTGAGCGGAACTCTGAGAATTTGGAACTACACAAGCATCTTCTCAGGAGAAGCAGTAAACACATCAACACTAGTACTGTACAGACACTGACAAATACTTATACAGTACAAATACAAACAAGCTCCCCAAGCTTAAAAACCCTGATTAGTTTTAAGAGGCCAGATTGGACAGAAATTAAACATGTAAACGGATAACAGCTCTGTAAAGCATTTCGCTCTAAATGTAAAAAACATTATAATAATTACATTATTTATTGATGTTACATATTAAATGTTACAGTTAGACTGGTTTTGGTTAGTTTTAGAGGGCACTAGCTGAAAGACCACTTTAACGATAAACAGGAAACAGAGCAACAGGCAAACGTTAATACACAAATAGTAACAGAAAACACCAAATATTCCAGCAACAAAACGCTAAGCCTGCGACACAATGTGCATAGCCCTACTATCCATCCTAAAATCCTTCTTTGTGGTATTAGCCATTATCAAATTGTAACCTTTTAAGATAAACCACATGAGAAATGCTGAGTGAAGAAGAAACTGCAAGCGACAAAACGTGATATTGTTTGTTTTCTCTTTGTTTCTCCATCAATAACTAAGCAGGACAGCAGATGATCACTCTGATACATTCATACATACTAATTTTACGACCTTTATTTAAACTAATAATAATATACTGCACCACGAAATATATGCTTTCTAAATGAGGATTGTTACATATTACTTTTTAGTAACACTTTTACAAGCAGATCCTCCTTCTTCCTTCACTTCACGCCATTAGAGCTGAGCCCCTTTTCATACCGTTTTATAATCCTATTTTATACTGTAAAATTGAACATGTTATTTTAAATGTGTCAAATATTAGTTTGAAAAGATTTTGTTTCATTACATTACACTACATTACATTCTACTCAATATAGTAGGCCTAGCCTGAATTCAAATATACTGACTGATGTATTAAATTATATATTTATACATAAAGATGACAGCTTGAAAACACCTGCATTAATGGTACAGTCCAGTGGGGGGAAAATATTACTATGATCTATTTCCTCGAGTCACTATTTGTTTAAAGCGTATTTATTTCACTCCCATCGCCTGCGTTTGTTCTGTAAGGAGCTGAATCAAAACCTGTAAGTGCAATAAGACTATTCTAAGAAGGGATATCCAAAGGAACAAAAAGAGAGAGAGTAAACAACACCCTAATTGGTTTAATTAGGAATAAGGCATTATATATATCATGTGTCTTGTGAACCTATTGTTCTTCACTTTCATCTATCGGTCTCATTTGAAAGGTCTCAGTGCGATTGGTAAATTGGTCTCAATTTCACAGTAATCACTTATATTATGGGAAAGATTAAAACTTGGTAGAACTGAGTTCTGTTGAGAAGGAGGTGTGCCCTCCTTTTGGGTCTCTGAACGTGTTCCAGCCAGGTGTGACCCTGGAGCACGGGAGCCTAAACACCGAAAGGTTTTACAACTAAATTTGGGATCTCTTTGTCTGGTCTGAGTATATAAGAAAGTGACAAAACACAACAAGGCGGCGATTCTGTAGCCAGATCGGCCCGTGAGCGTGGAGTGTGTCCTCATACACCATACTATGTACTTTTCTAAAGACCAGGTATAAATGACCTTTTAAGTTTGCTTTAGTTTGTTTCATGTTATTTTTGTACTGCTGAACAGTTGTGCAAATGTTTATGAATTATACCAATTTGGAAACTATTCTTGCCTGGCAAAATAAACGTCAATCTCGGTTCACTTATAATATTGTCTGAAATAACTTTTCTAGTAGGTTAGTGACTTCTGAGGTTTTCCGCATTGTTGGCGTGCTAGGGTGAGTCAGATCCACGATCAATGGATGGAGCCGGGGCACGTTTTTGAGATCTTGACTTCTGGCCACCAAACTGGCTTAGCATGTGTTGTATTACAAATTGACAAAAGGTTAAACACAGACTCCAATATATAACAGTATATGCTGAATGTGTATTGTGATTTACATTCTAAGAGCAGGAAGCCCAAGCCCCAGACAGTTATCTTTTGTCTTTCAGTTCTTGAACATCTGGTAGGTGTCCTAAGTCAAGTGTGAATGCTAATCCTAAGGTACAACTGTGCCTTTTGTTTCACCTATGCATTTGAATGACACTTGGATGCTAAATAGATCAAGGATCGGGAAAGTTCCTGTTCTGGGCTAAGTTCCTGATCGCATTTGCATACTTTTGTTTTATTGGTCTCCACCTCTGTGTACTCCTCCCCTTTGAAACATATAAACTTCAAACTAGCAGATGACTACAGCAACGAAATAAAAACGAACTCCTGCTTTACCAAGGATCTCCTGGTCTCTTCTTAAAAAGAAGCTAAAAAAGGTTCCAACACATGCTATTACTTAGGGAACGCATACAAAAAAATTACTCTTTTTGAGTCTATTGAGGAAATGGCTGCATTAAGGTAAGCGATCCACGGGTAGCCTCTGACTAAGACCTGGACTAGCCCAGATGTGTCGTGAGTCTGTTCTGGCCAAACAAGGTCTCTAAGCGACCCAGACTCCTAACGAACGATAAGTCGAAACTAGGAAGTATTGTAGTTAATTAAGGATCTAAATTTTATCACAACTAGAGGATCAGCAGTTACATTTAAATAAATATATATAACTAAAATCACGAAAGATTGGAGTCAGGTAAAATCATGTATAAGGTCAGTACTACAATTGGAAATGCAAAAGATTTCTAAATATCGGTGATTTTTAAAGAGACGCAAAGAAAAGGCCGAACACGCATTGACCTTCTGACCAGGGCCTCTGGATTCCGTTCCGCAGGAAAAGGGGACCCTTACAGTTCCATACGACTGTCTTTATGAATTAGTCACTCGTTCATTCAACCGATTCCTTTAAAACCCGATCAATTCAAGTATGACGCGTTCTGAATCTTTTTCAAAGAAAACCATTTCAAACGGACGTTTCGTTTATTTGTCACTTTCTGTCAGCAATCGCCAAAATGGACATCCCGACCCGGTACGGTAACAGACAGTGAACAGTTTTTACAAATATTGATGTTAATCTTACTTTATCTCAGGATTAGTATTCTTACAGTAATGAAATGCTAGTTTGATATTTGCTTTGCTAACCACGTCGGGCACGGCGAAGCGCGTCGGCCGCGAAGACTGGAGTGGCTGGAGTTTCAGCGCAAAAATACCGATATTGGGGACAAAAGGTCATTTTAAAGCTTTTTCTGTACTAAAACATGTACATTTTATATATATATATATATATATATATATTCGCTGTTGTCTGTAAAACACTAACTGCAACGTTAGCCAATACAATAAAGACAATAATGCAACTTGCAGTCTATCATGTAAAAAAACTAAAAACAAAAACTATTGGTATTTGGAGTTTAGCACCAGACATTAGGTCATAACAACCAAAATAAATGTAACGTAGAAGCTCATGTAACGTACAAATGAAGGGCTTTCACGGGAACATTTTAATAAGCAAAACGCACACTGCATAATATTAAACAGATTAGTAGTCCATTTCATCTATATTACAATAAAAAGACAGTATGCAATGACTATAAATGCCTGTTTACTATGTTAAGAAATAATGTATGTAATATCTAGCAATGTTTCATAATGGTTTAATAAAAGTTGGGTTTTATCAAGAAACGTTGCACTCACTAAACAATTAAAACTTTAAGATTTAACCCTTAAACATGCACATTAAAAAATGGTCACCTTACCTGTTTGTTTCTGTCCACTTCACCAATACACTCAGCCTCCATGAAAACATCTCCTAATACAACACAAACGCCCATTTAATAGCCTTTTCATACGTAATATCTGTATGGATAATAAACGTTATACATGCATCGCCTTACCCTCTGGATTTTCTCTCCGTTTACGCGCTATTAAAACATAAATAAACAAACAAGAGTGAGAATAAAGTCGCTTGATACGTTTTAGTGTCTTACCGGCTTTCGATTGCACTTTTCCCATGTTGATTTCATTTAAGGACAGAACTAACGAGCCGTCACTTCAGGAACAAATGTGACATCTTCTGTGCCATAAATGAAGTGGTGCTGGATGTGCATGTTTCCACCGAAGCCTGTCCATGTTCTAGTCGGAGACTGAGAGGAAAGACTTTGGGAAAGTCTAGTCTTCGTAAAGATTTTCTTCACGCTCTCTCACTCGCTGTGGAGGAAGCTCAACTCGTAGGATTCACCCTCCCTTTGATGAAGTCCACCTCCTTCAGTTTTAGCGCACTTTATTCATTGGACAGCCTGGTAAAATGAGCATGAGAGTTCAATCTTTGGACCATATTCTTATGTTCTACATGTTCAGCTTTCATTTCTCCAGTCAAGAGAGATTCGTTTCAAAGCACAATGACGGTAATGTTTCAAATTGAACTCAACATTTAGGCCTAAACATTTGAAAACAAATGTACATATTGCAGTTTTGTGGCATCTAAATGCACTATGGTATGTTTTTAAAATGTTGCTGCATTTCATTATGCTACACAAAACAAAATCTGCAGTGCGTTTCAATACATAAAAAAAGGCCTTAGATTATAGCGCCCTCTGGCGATGTCTTGAAATGCATGTCAAGAAATAGGAAGGTGATCTGTTTTATTCTCCCATTCTCTCTCGTCACTATGGGCCAACTCTAGAAGAAGAAGCGCTCATGAGAAGCGAGTAGGATTTGCAGATCTGAAAAACAAAGTAAACTAACAGCAATAACAGCTGAATAAATATTCAAATTAGATGCTACTTTTACTCTGTGCTTGAAAAAAAAAAAACTGCTCTGACAACTCCAGAAAAAGCATCTATAGGGGGGCGGGTCCAGGTAATTTATAGTTAGGTCCAATGTGAAGGATCATGGTCATAACAGCCAGACAAGTGCCACTTTTCTTTTGCTCGTTTGCCCTTTCTAGATGTTCTTTTTACAGGGGTTTGGCACTAGCTGGAAGACCAGCTTAAAACCCACAGTGGCAACAGTGTGCATGTACATTTTAAACACTATGAATTTTAAATGCATAAAGTAAATGCAAGTTGCATTCATACATACTAATTTGACGACCTTTATTTAAACTAATAATAATATACTGCACCACTGAAATATATGCTTTCTAAATGAGGATTGTTACATATTACTTTTTAGTAACACTTTTACAAGCAGATCCTCCCTTCTTCCTTCACACGCCATTAGAGCTGAGCCCCTTTTCATACCGTTTTATAATCCTATTTTATACTGTAAAATTGAACATGTTATTTTAAATGTGTCAAATATTAGTTTGAAAAGATTTTGTTTCATTACATTACACTACATTACATTCTACTCAATATAGTAGGCCTAGCCTGAATTCAAATATACTGACTGATGTATTAAATTATATATTTATACATAAAGATGACAGCTTGAAAACACCTGCATTAATGGTACAGTCCAGTGGGGGGAAAATATTACTATGATCTATTTCCTCGAGTCACTATTTGTTTAAAGCGTATTTATTTCACTCCCATCGTCTCATGTTTGTTCTGTAAGGAGCTGAATCAAAACCTGTAAGTGCAATAAGACTATTCTAAGAAGGGATATCCAAAGGAACAAAAAAAGAGAGTAAACAACACCCTAATTGGTTTAATTAGGAATAAGGCATTATATATATCATGTGTCTTGTGAACCTATTGTTCTTCACTTTCATCTATCGGTCTCATTTGAAAGGTCTCAGTGCGATTGGTAAATTGGTCTCAATTTCACAGTAATCACTTATATTATGGGAAAGATTAAAACTTGGTAGAACTGAGTTCTGTTGAGAAGGAGGTGTGCCCTCCTTTTGGGTCTCTGAACGTGTTCCAGCCAGGTGTGACCCTGGAGCACGGGAGCCTAAACACCGAAAGGTTTTTACAACTAAATTTGGGATCTCTTTGTCTGGTCTGAGTATATAAGGAAAGTGACAAAACACAACAAGGCGGCGATTCTGTAGCCAGATCGGCCCGTGGCGTGGAGTGTGTGTCCTCATACACCATACTATGTACTTTTCTAAAGACCAGGTATAAATGACCTTTTAAGTTTGCTTTAGTTTGTTTCGCGTTATTTTTGTACTGCTGAACAGTTGTGCAAATGTTTATGAATTATACCAATTTGGAAACTATTCTTGCCTGGCAAAATAAACGTCAATCTCGGTTCACTTATAATATTGTCTGAAATAACTTTTCTAGTAGGTTAGTGACTTCTGAGGTTTTCCGCATTGTTGGCGTGCTAGGGTGAGTCAGATCCACGATCAATGGATGGAGCCGGGGGCACGTTTTTGAGATCTTGACTTCTGGCCACCAAACTGGCTTAGCATGTGTTGTATTACAAATTGACAAAAGGTTAAACACAGACTCCAATATATAACAGTATATGCTGAATGTGTATTGTGATTTACATTCTAAGAGCAGGAAGCCCAAGCCCCGAGACAGTTATCTTTTGTCTTTCAGTTCTTGAACATCTGGTAGGTGTCCTAAGTCAAGTGTGAATGCTAATCCTAAGGTACAACTGTGCCTTTTGTTTCACCTATGCATTTGAATGACACTTGGATGCTAAATAGATCAAGGATCGGGAAAGTTCCTGTTCTGGGCTAAGTTCCTGATCGCATTTGCATACTTTTGTTTTATTGGTCTCCACCTCTGTGTACTCCTCCCCCTTGAAACATATAAACTTCAAACTAGCAGATGACTACAGCAACGAAATAAAAACGAACTCCTGCTTTACCAAGGATCTCCTGGTCTCTTCTTAAAAGAAGCTAAAAAAGGTTCCAACACATGCTATTACTTAGGGAACGTATACAAAAAATTACTCTTTTTGAGTCTATTGAGGAAATGGCTGCATTAAGGTAAGCGATCCACGGGTAGCCTCTGACTAAGACCTGGACTAGCCCAGATGTGTCGTGAGTCTGTTCTGGCCAAACAAGGTCTCTAAGCGACCCAGACTCTAACGAAACGATAAGTCGAAACTAGGAAGTATTGTAGTTAATTAAGGATCTAAATTTTATCACAACTAGAGGGATCAGCAGTTACATTTAAATAAATATATATAACTAAAATCACGAAAGATTGGAGTCAGGTAAAATCATGTATAAGGTCAGTACTACAATTGGAAATGCAAAAGATTTCTAAATATCGGTGATTTTTAAAGAGACGCAAAGAAAAGGCCGAACACGCATTGACCTTCTCGACCAGGGCCTCTGGATTCCGTTCCGCAGGAAAAGGGGACCCTTACAGTTCCATACGACTGTCTTTATGAATTAGTCACTCGCTCATTCAACCGATTCCTTTAAAACCCGATCAATTCAAGTATGACGTTCTGAATCTTTTTCAAAGAAAACCATTTCAAACGGACGTTTCGTTTATTTGTCACTTTCTGTCAGCAATCGCCAAAATGGACATCCCGACCGATGCGGTAACAGACAGTGAACAGTTTTTACAAATATTGATGTTAATCTTACTTTATCTCAGGATTAGTATTCTTACAGTAATGAAATGCTAGTTTGATATTTGCTTTGCTAACCACGCACGGCACGCGAAGGCGTCGTGAAGACTGGAGTGGCTGGAGTTTCAGCGCAAAAATACCGATATTGGGGACAAAAGGTCATTTTAAAGCTTTTTCTGTACTAAAACATGTACATTTTTTATATATATATATATTCGCTGTTGTCTGTAAAACACTAACTGCAACGTTAGCCAATACAATAAAGACAATAATGCAACTTGCAGTCTATCATGTAAAAAACTAAAAACAAAAACTATTGGTATTTGGAGTTTAGCACCAGACATTAGGTCATAACAACCAAAATAAATGTAACGTAGAAGCTCATGTAACGTACAAATGAAGGGCTTTCACGGGAACATTTTAATAAGCAAAACGCACACTGCATAATATTAAACAGATTAGTAGTCCATTTCATCTATATTACAATAAAAAGACAGTATGCAATGACTATAAATGCCTGTTTACTATGTTAAGAAATAATGTATGTAATATCTAGCAATGTTTCATAATGGTTTAATAAAAGTTAGGTTTTATCAAGAAACGTTGCACTCACTAAACAATTAAAACTTTAAGATTTAACCCTTAAACATGCACATTAAAAAATGGTCACGTTACCTGTTTGTTTCTGTCCACTTCACCAATACACTCAGCCTCCATGAAAACATCTCCTAATACAACACAAACGCCCATTTAATAGCCTTTTCATACGTAATATCTGTATGGATAATAAACGTTATACATGCATCGCCTTACCCTCTGGATTTTCTCTCCGTTTACGCGCTATTAAAACATAAATAAACAAACAAGAGTGAGAATAAAGTCGCTTGATACGTTTTAGTGTCTTACCGGCTTTCGATTGCACTTTTCCCATGTTGATTTCATATAAGGGCAGAACTAACGAGCCGTCACTTCAGGAACAAATGTGACATCTTCTGTGCCATAAATGAAGTGGTGCTGGATGTGCATGTTTCCACCGAAGCCTGTCCATGTTCTAGTCGGAGACTGAGAGGAAAGACTTTGGGAAAGTCTAGTCTTCGTAAAGATTTTCTTCACGCTCTCTCACTCGCTGTGGAGGAAGCTCAACTCGTAGGATTCACCCTCCCTTTGATGAAGTCCACCTCCTTCAGTTTTAGCGCACTTTATTCATTGGACAGCCTGGTAAAATGAGCATGAGAGTTCAATCTTTGGACCATATTCTTATGTTCTACATGTTCAGCTTTCATTTCTCCAGTCAAGAGAGATTCGTTTCAAAGCACAATGACGGTAATGTTTCAAATTGAACTCAACATTTAGGCCTAAACATTTGAAAACAAATGTACATATTGCAGTTTTGTGGCATCTAAATGCACTATGGTATGTTTTTAAAATGTTGCTGCATTTCATTATGCTACACAAAACAAAATCTGCAGTGCGTTTCAATACATAAAAAAAGGCCTTAGATTATAGCGCCCTCTGGCGATGTCTTGAAATGCATGTCAAGAAATAGGAAGGTGATCTATTTTATTCTGTAACAATTGTAACCTTTTAAGATAAAACTACATAATAAATGCTGAGTGAAGAAGAAACTACAAGCGACAAAATGTGACATTGTTTTATTGTTTGACCTTTATTTAAACTAATAATAATACACTGCACCACGAAATATATGCTTTCTAAGTGAGGATCGTTACATATTACTTGTTTAGTAACACTTTTACAAACAGATCTTCCCTTCCTTCACCGCCAAGCCCCTTTTTACCCATTTTATACTGTAAAATTGATGTTGTTTTAAATGTGTCAAATATTAGTTTGAATGTATTACATTACATTCTACTCAATGTACTAGACCTAGCCTGAATTTGAGCCAAATATACTGACTGATGTATTAATTTATATATTTATACATAAAGATAACAGGTTTGTTCTGCGTTTGTTCCATACGACTGTCTTTATGAATTAGTCACTCGTTCATTCAACCGATTCCTTTAAAACCCCAATCGATTCAAGTATGACGTTTCTGAATCTTTTTCAAAGAAAACGGACGTTTCATATAATTTGTCACTTTCTGTCAGCAGCCGACAAAATGGACAACAGGGTACATCCTGACCCGGTACAGTAACAGACAGTGAACAGTTTTTACAAATTTTGATGTTAATCTTACTTTATCTCAGTCAGATTAGTATTCTTACAGTAATGAAATGCTATTTTGATATTTGCTTTGCTAATCACGTCAGGCACGGCGAGCGTCGACGAAGACTGGATGGCTGGAGTTTCAGCGGAAAAAAATATCGATATTGAGGGACAAAGGGTCATTTGAAAGCTTTTTCTACATTTTTATATTCACTATTGTCTGTAAAACACTAACTGTAACGTTAGCCTGGGTTTGTAATGGTATTTGTAGTGGAAAACAAAACATTCTATTGTTATTTTGTGGTGGGGTTTTTAGCAGGGCTGACCAGTAGGTAGTTCACTAGATCAGTGGTTCCCAACCTTTTTAACTCACAGCCCACACAACCAAACACATATGTTTCATGGGCCCACTGCAAAAAATTAAAAAAAAATTTTTAATGTATGCAGCAAAATATGTTACATAGCCTAAATCGGCGGGTTGTTTTTAAACCAATCAACGACCTGGAATAGTGAACGCATAGTAACAGTTTATTTTTTATTTAATTAATTATGATATTTAATTATTACTACACATTTTTACGTACATTAGCAATATTATTATTTCTATTGATAATAACTGGCGGCCCTGCAATACCGTTGCGGCCCACTGGGGCCACGGCCTGAGGTTGAAAACCACTGCACTAGATGAAAGCAGGTAGTGAAATGACAGTGATAGAAGGCTTTCTGTTTGGATATATAGAAAAACTATTTGAAGGTCCTCCGTTTCCTGATAATAAGCTGTGTTGTAAGCGACTCCATAATTGCAGTCCTCCAAACAATCACATTCATTTCACAGGTGAGATGGCAGAGGTGCCTTTATGTGTGCATTGGCTTGCATCTTCAGAACTTACACTGTGTATGATTTCAGTAAACCTTATAATGACATTTCTTTCCTTTTTAGAAACATGGATTTGTGCTATATTTATGTGAACAGATTTTTCTGATAGTCTTTGCACTGGAAACTCTGGTCAGGTGGTGTAATGGCTTCAAGATGTTCTGGAGGGTATTTTTACCTTTTTCTCATTCTCTCTTCTTTTTTTAAGAAGGAATACTGTAAGTTATTTACAAAAAGGAAAAAGTAACATGAAAGTAATTGCTTCAGTGTGGGCTTTATTTTTTTATTCCTTTTTATGTACTTGTGAAATGTGCATTGTAGTATTTTCTTTAAGCTGTTACTTTGTGGCACTCTTAACACCCCATCATATCAAAACACAACTTCATGGTGTTGCTTTCAAAAAAAAAAAAAAAACCCAATACATTTGCAGTGACTAAAATCTTACAGTGTTAAAATCTCTCCAGAGCTGGGGAACATCACAAACCTTCTGATCACCCTGACTCTGTTTGTGGGACAAAGGGTCACCTCTGATCCCGACGCACTTTCCATTTTCAGGTGTGGAATTTTTAAGTTCAATTTTTTAACAAAGTATGTTTTATTTCCATACTTAAGAGAACAAAAAACAGCTACTAACCAGCTGAACTGACTACTACCGTTACTAAGAGCACATGTTATTAGATTAGATTCAACTTTATTGTCATTACACATGTACAAGTACAAGGTAACGAAATGCAGTTTAGGTCTAACCAGGAGTGCAATAAGCAGCAAGTGCAGGATATAGGTACAAATATAAATTACAAAGATAAATATGTGATAAATATGTACAAATTAAATTACAGATGAGAAGGGGAATTTACAGTGAGTATGTGTAAACAATTAACAGATCGTTATGTACAAAAAAGAGCAGGATATACAGGATATGTATAGACAATTTCATAACATTTTTATAACATGACACATAGAATATAGAATAATTATGCATACTCACCGGTTCATTTGCTCTTTTTAGATGTCTGCGTTTGATTCGCCTGATCCTTTGTCTTTGTTCCACGCAACAAATGCAAATGACACTGAAAGCAACTGTGAAGACCTTCGTAGAGATGAAAACGATCTTTTTTATTAGCGCGGTTTTCTTTCTGGTACGTATACATATTTACACTTTATAACTTTGTTGTTTTTGTTGCTCAGTTTTTTAATTGTATTTATTTGAATTGTTTCTTAGGCTTTTGCTCTTGCTGGGGTCGAACTGTTCAGTACTAGTCATCCATCAGCCTTTGGGAATGTGTCTTCAACATTTTACACTTTGTTTGTCTGCATAACCCAAGACTCATGGATGGATATCTATAAGAAAATACAAGAGTACCACTTACTGCTTTTACACTTACTCATTCATCACAATACTCACTTTCTCCAGCTTTTTTCTGTCTAGAATGAATTCACAGTTACATTACTTATGTTTTCCAGAGATGAAATGGGAAACACGTTTTGGGCCTTGCTGTACTTCTCGACATTCATCTTACTTAGCGACCTACTGCTTTCAGTGTTCGATTCTTGGATACAAGGCAATATCGCTGAAGTACAGAAGCAGCAGGCTGAACCAGAGAGTCCAACAGCTGATTCTTTCTTCGAGGTAAGGACCAGAAATAGGTGGCCTCTTTTGACTTGGGCCATTAAAGACCAATTCAGGACAAAATATTTTTGGACAATTTTGGAATCTTTGCACAGGAAGAACCACTCTCCATTTCATGAGTATAAATATAATCTATTATATCAATTATATCTATATTAATACGAAAAAAACAATCAATCAACAATGTCGAATCAAATAAAAATTGGCACATTTTAAGACATTTTGTCACAAATGTTAAAAATGAAGTACAAGATTTCACTTCATTTGGTTGTTTTGTTTTGTTTTTGACTGAATTATTTACTTTTAAATCTATGTCATTCGTTTTGTGCTTAGTTTTTAGATTATCGGTTTTAGTCATTTTAGTTTGTGAACCAAAACAAAAATGAGAAAATTGTTCTCAGCAACTAGCTGAAATGATTGAATTGAATGTTTTATGGTTTTGGTTAACATTAATAACTGGTAACAAATAATAAATTCAAACACAAAACATAAATAAATTTGTTTTAATTTATTGTTACATCTAACTTACGTTTTTAAGCCAGTCGTATTTTTGGCATTTTGCCTTTCAGAAAAAAAATAAAAAATAAATAAAAATTTAGACACTGAACTTTTAAATGTCTGTTTAATAGAGTAAAATTTATTCCTTGATTTTATTTTTATGTTTTAAAGTTGAATGTTTCTAAAACAGGACTCGACACTCAATGCCAAACTGGAAGCTGAGGACATGATCCATGTGGACGAGGTGCTTAAGAAAATAAACAAGATTAAGCATCAAAAGTCATTGAGGAGGGGCTATCCAAAGAACCTCACTGTAGAGAACTACGAAAATTTAGTCCTCGTCGTGTCAGCGCTGAAAAAAAACATGGATGAATACTTCACCATTAAGCGAGAGCTAGAAAAGTGGGTAGAAAAACGAAACAAAACTGAAAACCTACTTTACTTTCCAGGTACATTTGTGGACACGGACGTATTCAGTCAAATTGATCCTCATCTTCAATGTCTTGCAGGCTTATAGAGGAGAAGATTAAGCCGAAGGATCAGGACACTACGCAGCGCAAGGAAACAAACCCCTCGGTAAACCTGGTCAATAATGAGATGGCCACTGGAGACATAATCTCCACTATCATCAATTTAAGCAATGTGAGTTCCAGAAATGTTCAACTGAACAAATTATTCTTTAATCAATAAAAAATAGGCAGAAATATTGTGCGTAACTTCAGCTAAAATTAAAACAATGGTTGGATTCTGTGTCAGGCACATCTTTTGGACACCAGCACAGACTCTCCTCATCTCAACAAGAGCAAGATACTGAAAGGCAGTGAACAGGCAACCTGAGCTCAAGACCACAGATTCCTCACAGAGCTAGAAGATCAGAAATCAACTGGTCTGGTCAAATTGTTGCAAAATCAGTTTCTATTTACTTTTTCTGTTCAACTGTTAAAATGTTAGAAATGTTACTGTAGAAAACGTGTCATGTTCATTCCGTTGTAATCCAAGCGTGAGATTTATGTTTTTAAAATTGTACTGAAAATTCCTGTTAATAAAATAAAAACTTGAGTTTGAATGTGCCGTAATTAAGTGGTTAATTTCACCCGACAGTTTCTTTTAACAGCAAGGTGTCCTTATGAGTCAAAATAGAGCTTTTTCTGAACGAACTGGTACTGCGTGTGAAAAGACAACTTCTTGATTTGAAAACTCTGATGGGGAGTGACAGACAAACTCCAGGTATTACATCCTTTTAGCAAAAAAATAAATGTGTTTGAGCAGAGGTTAAAAACTAATTCTATATATAAAAACAAGCTTCAAATGAGGATATATGACTGGACGTGATGCACTTACCTCAGATCTGCAGGTTTAGTCGATGGCAATATACTTTAACAATCAACTATTTGCATATACGTAATCGTGCGGAGCTGTCTGTGGATTTCCTGTTTGGACCGGAAAATAAAAGGACAACAAGATTAGCAAGTTTTGTACGTATATGGTTTTAAAGGCTTGACAGCGTTGATGTAGACCAGGGGTAGTCCTGCACTCCGGTCCTGAGGGCGGTGTCCTGCAGAGTTTAGATGCAACCCCAATTAAACACACCTGATCCAGCTAATCAAGTACTTCAGTACTTCATGCATAGTATATGTGTTTTAGCAGGGTTGAATCTAAACTCTGCAGGACACCGCCCTCCAGGACCGAGTGCAGGACACCCTGATGTAGACGCTGCGGCGCCGAAGGGGCGACGGCTCCATATCGCGTGCTAAAACTAGAATAGTTGTTTGTCTCGTGCAAGCGCTCAATTTTAATCAACCATATTTCTTTCAAATGTCGTTAAAAACTCAGGCCAAAACACTGAAAAGAGGCGACATCGCCTACAGACGATACAGGGTGTTTTTTTAAACGATACTCAAAATAAGAAGTTACACAAATCGACGTTAGAAAGCAAGTTTAGGAAAAAGGCTAACCTTTTCAAAAAAAAAAAAAAATATATATTTCAACTAAAAATAAATCAACAAATCCACAGGAAAAAGATTGAACTGGATTTCACTGTTTAATGTCAAAGTATGTTTGATGCATTAGTTTTTCATGAACCACAACAAAACAGGACTGCACTTTAAACTTTTTAATCCAAGCAAACCTTTACCAATACTTTCTGTTTATTGGCTACACATCATACAAACTGGGAATGTATCAAGTATAGTCTATGAAAGTGCAAATGACGATGCAAATGTTAACGGTTATGTTTCCCAAAATAAAACAAAAAGAAAGAAAGAAATACCACCACCATAAATGGATGTAAAAATGGTTGTTACTACACACAATGTCAAATTTGTAAAAAAAAAAAAAAAAAAAAATAAATAAAACAGAAAAACACTGGCCATCACTTCCAATGCAAAACTTTGTTTGGGGGAGAAAACAAAACTAAATACACAAAACTATAACCACCAAATCTACATTTATCCTCATTTCATAATGTCAATAAAAGACACCTCTCTAGGGCCACAGACCTTTCTAACAGTAATGTCATTAAAAGACAGTCAGAACATGGCAACCTGTTCAGTATAATACAAACACGAGGCTGCTGTCAACACGAGCCAAAAACTATTCTGTCTGAAAAAAGAAATTCAAATTTTTTTTTATCAGTTCATGAATATGTAAAGTTGATTGTATTTGATTGACACAGCAAACACTAACATAATTAGGCAACATGTATATAAATAAGAAAGTACAAAAAGGCACACTGATGAGCACAGTAAATTAAAGAAAACAAATGAAAACTAAATTTCTCCAAATCTATGACCTTCCAACAATCATGTATCAGTAATAGAAATAGTCTGGTTCAAATACACTTTAAGATCTAGGAACGGTGTATGAATTATGTTTTAAATACATTGCTTTTTGTTGTACAAACTAAAGGATAATGTGGCAACCAATAGAATGCCACAGATGCCGTCTACAAATCTTAAATTGTATTTAACCTGAAAACCTTATCCTTGAAAAGCCTCTTGATTACTGCACAGTATGTTTCACGGGTGAGGGATGTGATGAGGCCTTCTGCAAATGTTTGATAATTGGTAAACAGATGATTAATTTGGCCTTATAAGCCGTGCATAAAATAAGAGACATAATGCAATTTTGATACAGGTTTTTGTTGTTAAAATGAATGACTTTCTATGTATAGAACATATACATAGTTCGCACACAAACAAAAATTAAAAGCACTGTTGTTATCTCACTATTGCTTCAGAAGACCTGTGAAGACCTATGAAGTATATTATATATATATATATATATATATATATATATATATATATATATATATATATATATATATATATATATATATATATGCGTTATTCATGAGCCCAAATTAAATACACAACACAGGATAATCAGAGGTATTGTGTGTAGTAGTCACAATAGATAAGGTAATAAATGCCCTCACATTTTCAGGAGTGTAAGTTTACATGAAGGGTAACCTTTGGAAGCGAACAAGGTCTTCTGCAGGACAATATGACAATAGTTGAAGAATAAACGGTTTGAAGATTTCAAAACACTAATTTTTAACATGAAATGTGCACTGTGCAATCTGCACTTGTATTAATGTGACTTGATTAGATGAAATAAAAACAACATTAGTGTTTTTTTTTTTAAATAAGAGAACAGAGCATCAGAGAGCTGTAGAACTAAAAACAAAACAGGGCAAAAAGTTCAGGTCTTAACGATGGCTTCACACTCATTCAGTGTAACTGTAAGAGCCAAGAAACATTGGATGGATGCTTTCATATTTCTTCTGCACGTAAACATTCCATTTTCTTCTCAGAAAGATACAACTACGTCCAAAATTCATCCATTTAATTTCCGTTCATTTGAACTTAAGAAAGAATGACTTTCCAATCTAATACAGATGAAGCTTTCTCTCATGGCACCCACAGCAAGACTTGTAGAGATGGCCAAAGTGGCGTTTGCTTCGCTTGAAACGAAAACCTTGTAACTGTTAAATGAAGTGGATCTTCCAGTGAAAATGACAGACTTCTCTACGATGATGTAGGTTCATGTCTCCAACCGCTCAGCACGCATAAATCCCACCTCTTTGTTACAATCGACTGCAATCAACACAACAATGGATACAACCAAGTCGCCACCTAACATTTTTTTTTTTTCCAAATATCCATTTCCTCAGATCTATACACATATAGAATAAAATACCTGTCGCTACTTCCATGTCATTGTGAGTTTAACACTTTGCAACATTCACTTATAACCGTGTTCTTATGTGCACAGAAATGGTTCTTACACAAAATTCTTGCCCTATTCTTCTCTCAAAGGTACGCATGTATATTTGCTCTTACTATCTTATAATGTTAATAGATCCAGATTATTCTACATAAAAGTCCCTAAAATGAGCAATTAGCATAATTAGTGCCCTAACCATCTCCATATAAATGGCTTTTAAACACAAAATAAAGACTTTTATTTGGGCCTAAAATACATTTTTATGCAAAGCCAATGCCAGATCTAAAATACATCAATTTTTTTTACGCTAAAACACTTTTGGGTCCCTCAACTGTTCAAATTTCCAACTTTTCGGCTTACACCATTTCATGTTTCTAAGGCCACCAGGACTGATTTTTACATACATACAGTTCTAGTTGGTTCTAAATGTTATGCTAAAATGTAGAAAAAAACAAAAAGTGCTAAGATATTAAAGAATTATGATTTCTGTGCAAAACATTCATACACACACAAATACGGTTAGTGAATGAGACTCACTCTTCTCTCATCAGCTTTCATTAGCTTGAATATTTTTTTTTTCTTCCACCAGACGCGTTGCAACACACAACCAAGACAAGTCCCGTCTACCCACAATGCACCAAATCACTCTTCTCCATTTCTAAACAAGCAATTCTGCTTTTATTTAGTGTTTTGGCACTCAATTGGTAAACATAATTAGACTTTTCCTCAGACTAGGTGCATTTCTTCCTCCCACTCTAAAGAGAGGTGGGTTACTTGCTCATCCCGTTCAGTACTGCTCTCTGGACAAACTGCACTAGTGAGATCTACGCTGCCACCTGAACCCTCCAAGTCTGGCTCCGCTTTAGGAGGTTGTGCATCATCCACACGTTCTAGCTCCAAAAGCTGCGATGCCAACACTTCTGCGCTCTCTTTCATTAGCGACAAGGAATCCTGCTCAGTACTCCCCACCTGTGTTTTGTTGGCGTGCTAGGGTGAGTCAGATCCACGATCAATGGATGGAGCCGGGGCACGCTTTTTGAGATCTTGACTTCTGGCCACCAAACTGGCTTAGCATGTGTTGTATTACAAATTGACAAAAGGTTAAACACAGACTCCAATATATAACAGTATATGCTGAATGTGTATTGTGATTTACATTCTAAGAGCAGGAAGCCCAAGCCCCGAGACAGTTATCTTTTGTCTTTCAGTTCTTGAACATCTGGTAGGTGTCCTAAGTCAAGTGTGAATGCTAATCCTAAGGTACAACTGTGCCTTTTGTTTCACCTATGCATTTGAATGACACTTGGATGCTAAATAGATCAAGGATCGGGAAAGTTCCTGTTCTGGGCTAAGTTCCTGATCGCATTTGCATACTTTTGTTTTATTGGTCTCCACCTCTGTGTACTCCTCCCCCTTGAAACATATAAACTTCAAACTAGCAGATGACTACAGCAACGAAATAAAAAACGAACTCCTGCTTTACCAAGGATCTCCTGGTCTCTTCTTAAAAAGAAGCTAAAAAAAGGTTCCAACACATGCTATTACTTAGGGAACGATACAAAAATTACTCTTTTTGAGTCTATTGAGGAAATGGCTGCATTAAGGTAAGCGATCCACGGGTAGCCTCTGACTAAGACCTGGACTAGCCCAGATGTGTCGTGAGTCTGTTCTGGCCAAACAAGGTCTCTAAGCGACCCAGACTCCTAACGAACGATAAGTCGAAACTAGGAAGTATTGTAGTTAATTAAGGATCTAAATTTTATCACAACTAGAGGGATCAGCAGTTACATTTAAATAAATATATATAACTAAAATCACGAAAGATTGGAGTCAGGTAAAATCATGTATAAGGTCAGTACTACAATTGGAAATGCAAAAGATTTCTAAATATCGGTGATTTTTAAAGAGACGCAAAGAAAAGGCCGAACACGCATTGACCTTCGACCAGGGCCTCTGGATTCCGCTCCGCAGGAAAAGGGGACCCTTACAGTTCCATACGACTGTCTTTATGAATTAGTCACTCGTTCATTCAACCGATTCCTTTAAAACCCCGATCAATTCAAGTATGACGTTCTGAATCTTTTTCAAAGAAAACCATTTCAAACGGACGTTTTCGCTTATTTGTCACTTTCTGTCAGCAATCGCCAAAATGGACATCCCGACCCGGTACGGTAACAGACAGTGAACAGTTTTTACAAATATTGATGTTAATCTTACTTTATCTCAGGATTAGTATTCTTACAGTAATGAAATGCTAGTTTGATATTTGCTTTGCTAACCACGTCCGGGCACGGCGAAGCGCATGAAGACTGGAGTGGCTGGAGTTTCAGCGCAAAAATACCGATATTGGGGGACAAAAGGTCATTTTAAAGCTTTTTCTGTACTAAAACATGTACATTTTTTATATATATATATATATTCGCTGTTGTCTGTAAAACACTAACTGCAACGTTAGCCAATACAATAAAGACAATAATGCAACTTGCAGTCTATCATGTAAAAAAACTAAAAACAAAAACTATTGGTATTTGGAGTTTAGCACCAGACATTAGGTCATAACAACCAAAATAAATGTAACGTAGAAGCTCATGTAACGTACAAATGAAGGGCTTTCACGGGAACATTTTAATAAGCAAAACGCACACTGCATAATATTAAACAGATTAGTAGTCCATTTCATCTATATTACAATAAAAAGACAGTATGCAATGACTATAAATGCCTGTTTACTATGTTAAGAAATAATGTATGTAATATCTAGCAATGTTTCATAATGGTTTAATAAAAGTTAGGTTTTATCAAGAAACGTTGCACTCACTAAACAATTAAAACTTTAAGATTTAACCCTTAAACATGCACATTAAAAATGGTCACCTTACCTGTTTGTTTCTGTCCACTTCACCAATACACTCAGCCTCCATGAAAACATCTCCTAATACAACACAAACGCCCATTTAATAGCCTTTTCATACGTAATATCTGTATGGATAATAAACGTTATACATGCATCGCCTTACCCTCTGGATTTTCTCTCCGTTTACGCGCTTATTAAACATAAATAAACAAACAAGAGTGAGAATAAAGTCGCTTGATACGCTTTTAGTGTCTTACCGGCTTTCGATTGCACTTTTCCATGTTGATTTCATTTAAGGACAGAACTAACGAGCCGTCACTTCAGGAACAAATGTGACATCTTCTGTGCCATAAATGAAGTGGTGCTGGATGTGCATGTTTCCACCGAAGCCTGTCCATGTTCTAGTCGGAGACTGAGAGGAAAGACTTTGGGAAAGTCTAGTCTTCGAAAAGATTTTCTTCACGCCTCTCACTCGCTGTGGAGGAAGCTCAACTCGTAGGATTCACCCTCCCTTTGATGAAGTCCACCTCCTTCAGTTTTAGCGCACTTTATTCATTGGACAGCCTGGTAAAATGAGCATGAGAGTTCAATCTTTGGACCATATTCTTATGTTCTACATGTTCAGCTTTCATTTCTCCAGTCAAGAGAGATTCGTTTCAAAGCACAATGACGGTAATGTTTCAAATTGAACTCAACATTTAGGCCTAAACATTTGAAAACAAATGTACATATTGCAGTTTTGTGGCATCTAAATGCACTATGGTATGTTTTTAAATGTTGCTGCATTTCATTATGCTACACAAAACAAAATCTGCAGTGCGTTTCAATACATAAAAAAGGCCTTAGATTATAGCGCCCTCTGGCGATGTCTTGAAATGCATGTCAAGAAATAGGAAGGTGATCTGTTTTATTCTCTCCCATTCTCTCTCGTCACTATGGGCCAACTCTAGAAGAGCGCTCATGAGAAGCGAGTAGGATTTGCAGATCTGAAAACAAAGTAAACTAACAGCAATAACAGCTGAATAAATATTCAAATTAGATGCTACTTTTACTCTGTGCTTGAAAAAAAAAAAACTGCTCTGACAACTCCAGAAAAAGCATCTATAGGGGACGGGTCCAGGTAATTTATAGTTAGGTCCAATGTGGGAAGGATCATGGTCGTGCCAGACAAGTGCCACTTTTCTTTTGCTCGTTTGCCCTTTCTAGATGTTCTTTTTACAGGGGGTTTGGCACTAGCTGGAAGACCAGCTTAAAACCACAGTGGCAACAGTGTGCATGTACATTTTAAACACTATGAATTTTAAATGCATAAAGTAAATGCAAGTTGTTCAAGAACAACAATAGCATGATATGTATCCTTGAAATTTTATTGCTCTTTTGTTGGTTTGGATAAAAGCATCTGCTAAATGACTACATAAAGTACATGTATTCTAAGAGAGGAAGTGGCAGGTGATGTGCTTTCATGACGCACATAATTTCCTGTAATATACCTTTCTCAAATCTAATATTGTGATCTGAGATGAATCTTTCATTCCTGTGCGTGTATGAAAATATAAAACGTGTTTTCATCTTACACATTTGAACATTAAACACATGCTTTTATGTTTTAGTGGTCAGGAAACTTGCATGGGTCCATCAGCTTTTAGTTTGCATTTTTATTTTATTTGTACACAGAATTGTGCTGCAGGTTAAAGGTAAGGAGGATGTTTCGGGAAGGGACCGTGCTCTTCATCCGGAGCAGTAGTGGCGGTTGTGCTTATTAAACAACAAGTGCTTCAGTTTTGGATCATTTCTGTAGCGTTCAAGCAGCAACTCTTTCTCTCTTTGCTCCTTCTCTTTCAATATTTTCTTCTCCTCCCTTTCCTTGGTCTTCTTTTCTGCCCAGGCGAACAGAAAACGGGACACTTTTCTTCGGCTCTGTGGCACTTCCTGGACCTTCGCATTGTGCTGGGTCTCCAACTCTTTTTTGTTCTGTGCGGCGCCATCCAGATGCCCTTCCATGGAACTGGAGTCTCCCATTTCATCAGGGTTATCTTTCTTTTCCTCACATCCCTGGACCTCTACCACTTCCTCTAGCAACTCGCTGTCACTCTCCAACCAAGCAATCGTCTTCCTCGGTCTGATTTCAGCCTCCATCGATCGGGGCTTGGTAAGTTGGGTAAGTTCCAGGCCTGATAGTTCCTGTGTAGTCCGCGAACTCTGACTCTATGTCATCCTCTATGTCAATGAGCGTGAGTTGCGGAGGCGGCTCAAACTGAGAAGAAGTGGGCGGCTGAGGTCCCACGGGACTGGAAGGATAAACCTGAGATGAAGAATGTTGCAGATCAACAACTTCTTCATGTTTAGGAGCGGGCTCGGAGGCACCACCAGTTGTTTGGAAGGACTCAGGTGGGAGCGTGGAGGAAAAACACTTCTTCAGGTGCTGGAGTGATGTGTGGAGGAACTGCCGGCGGCTCGGGAGGATCCACCTGAAGAGGAGGCCATAGCAGAGACACTTCCTCTGGTGCAGGAACTGGATTTTGAGGACACGCGGGCAGTTTAGTCACTGGAGGCAGGGGCTTGAAGGAGCAGCGGGTGGAAGAAGGTCTTCACAGACTCCTGAAAGCACTGGAAGTTTTCCTTCTATTGGCTTCAGTAAGGAAGCTCTCACTGGAGGAGTGACTAGAATGAGCAGAGGTTTCGCCTCCACAAGACGTGGTGTTGGCTCAGTAGTCTTTTGCTCCTTCAGTTTTTCTTCCTTTTCTTTTTCTCCAACCTCTCTATGCTCGCTTCCTCCCTCCATCACAATTTCTAGACTCTCCATCTCTCTTTTTTTCTGCAGCGCATGTCCTCTATCCTTTCTCTTTTCAGGTTAAGTGTCTCTCTTTCTTCTTAGCGTCAGCCTCGTCTTTATTTTTTCCTACTGCATTCATCCCTCTCTCCTTCTTCACCTTTCTCTTCACCTGCCTTTCCTTCTCTTTCTCTCCATACTGTAAAAATATTATGTTTCAAGTTTGTGAATAAAGATTATTGTATTACAGACAGTACTATTTCAGCACCGTTTCTTTTTCAGAATGTTACATTTAATTCTGCGTGTTGAGGTTTCTTTATAAACAATTGTGAAATTTACTAGTAATGTCTAAGTGAAAATTGATTCCAAACCTTTTTTTGTTTTTCAGTGCAAGCTGGTATCTCAGGTAACTTACCTGGCGGCGTCTCCTCCTGCGCTTCTGGTTTCCGGCAGTGATGTTGAAGGCCTCGCTCTCACCCGTTTTGTGTCGCAGATGCCTCTGGAGGTTTCTCTAGGGCCGCCAGGTCTTGCGCTGGACGCTGCTGTGCCCTCAAAGGTGTCTCCCTCCTGCGCAAGAAGTGAGCAAAACGCTCAAAAAGTTGTCTGAATACACTCCTCAACAGTGCCATTGTGGACAATGACTGCTGAAAGCAAATTCAGTATTTGTCGTCAATAGTTGCACAAAGTCACGAAAGTAGCTTTCGCTCTTTTCACTCCTAACACACCAACAGAAGAAAATTATTCAGAACAGCGGTTTACAGCGGCCAGAACAGACGCTTCATTATGATGTCACAACAGTGAGCGGAACTCTGAGAATTTGGAACTACACAAGCATCTTCTCAGGAGAAGCAGTAAACACATCAACACTAGTACTGTACAGACACTGACAAATACTTATACAGTACAAATACAAACAAGCTCCCCAAGCTTAAAAACCCTGATTAGTTTTAAGAGGCCAGATTGGACAGAAATTAAACATGTAAACGGATAACAGCTCTGTAAAGCATTTCGCTCTAAATGTAAAAAACATTATAATAATTACATTATTTATTGATGTTACATATTAAATGTTACAGTTAGACTGGTTTTGGTTAGTTTTAGAGGGCACTAGCTGAAAGACCACTTTAACGACAAACAGGAAACAGAGCAACAGGCAAACGTTAATACACAAATAGTAACAGAAAACACCAAATATTCCAGCAACAAAACGCTAAGCCTGCGACACAATGTGCATAGCCCTACTATCCATCCTAAAATCCTTCTTTGTGGTATTAGCCATTATCAAATTGTAACCTTTTAAGATAAACCACATGAGAAATGCTGAGTGAAGAAGAAACTGCAAGCGACAAAACGTGATATTGTTTGTTTTCTCTTTGTTTCTCCATCAATAACTAAGCAGGACAGCAGATGATCACTCTGATACATTCATACATACTAATTTTACGACCTTTATTTAAACTAATAATAATATACTGCACCACGAAATATATGCTTTCTAAATGAGGATTGTTACATATTACTTTTTAGTAACACTTTTACAAGCAGATCCTCCTTCTTCCTTCACCGCCATTAGAGCTGAGCCCTTTTCATACCGTTTTATAATCCTATTTTATACTGTAAAATTGAACATGTTATTTTAAATGTGTCAAATATTAGTTTGAAAAGATTTTGTTTCATTACATTACACTACATTACATTCTACTCAATATAGTAGGCCTAGCCTGAATTCAAATATACTGACTGATGTATTAAATTATATATTTATACATAAAGATGACAGCTTGAAAACACCTGCATTAATGGTACAGTCCAGTGGGGGAAAATATTACTATGATCTATTTCCTCGAGTCACTATTTGTTTAAAGCGTATTTATTTCACTCCCATCGTCTGCGTTTGTTCTGTAAGGAGCTGAATCAAAACCTGTAAGTGCAATAAGACTATTCTAAGAAGGGATATCCAAAGGAACAAAAAGAGAGTAAACAACACCCTAATTGGTTTAATTAGGAATAAGGCATTATATATATCATGTGTCTTGTGAACCTATTGTTCTTCACTTTCATCTATCGGTCTCATTTGAAAGGTCTCAGTGCGATTGGTAAATTGGTCTCAATTTCACAGTAATCACTTATATTATGGGAAAGATTAAAACTTGGTAGAACTGAGTTCTGTTGAGAAGGAGGTGTGCCCTCCTTTTGGGTCTCTGAACGTGTTCCAGCCAGGTGTGACCCTGGAGCACGGGAGCCTAAACACCGAAAGGTTTTTACAACTAAATTTGGGATCTCTTTGTCTGGTCTGAGTATATAAGGAAAGTGACAAAACACAACAAGGCGGCGATTCTGTAGCCAGATCGGCCCGTAGCGTGGAGTGTGTCCTCATACACCATACTATGTACTTTTCTAAAGACCAGGTATAAATGACCTTTTAAGTTTGCTTTAGTTTGTTTCGTTATTTTTGTACTGCTGAACAGTTGTGCAAATGTTTATGAATTATACCAATTTGGAAACTATTCTTGCCTGGCAAAATAAACGTCAATCTCGGTTCACTTATAATATTGTCTGAAATAACTTTTCTAGTAGGTTAGTGACTTCTGAGGTTTTCCGCATTGTTGGCGTGCTAGGGTGAGTCAGATCCACGATCAATGGATGGAGCAGGGGCATGTTTTGAGATCTTGACTTCTGGCCACCAAACTGGCTTAGCATGTGTTGTATTACAAATTGACAAAAGGTTAAACACAGACTCAATATATAACAGTATATGCTGAATGTGTATTGTGATTTACATTCTAAGAGCAGGAAGCCCAAGCCCCGAGACAGTTATCTTTTGTCTTTCAGTTCTTGAACATCTGGTAGGTGTCCTAAGTCAAGTGTGAATGCTAATCCTAAGGTACAACTGTGCCTTTTGTTTCACCTATGCATTTGAATGACACTTGGATGCTAAATAGATCAAGGATCGGGAAAGTTCCTGTTCTGGGCTAAGTTCCTGATCGCATTTGCATACTTTTGTTTTATTGGTCTCCACCTCTGTGTACTCCTCCCCTTGAAACATATAAACTTCAAACTAGCAGATGACTACAGCAACGAAATAAAAACGAACTCCTGCTTTACCAAGGATCTCCTGGTCTCTTCTTAAAAGAAGCTAAAAAAGGTTCCAACACATGCTATTACTTAGGGACGCATACAAAAAATTACTCTTTTGAGTCTATTGAGGAAATGGCTGCATTAAGGTAAGCGATCCACGGGTAGCCTCTGACTAAGACCTGGACTAGCCCAGATGTGTCGTGAGTCTGTTCTGGCCAAACAAGGTCTCTAAGCGACCCAGACTCCTAACGAGCGATAAGTCGAAACTAGGAAGTATTGTAGTTAATTAAGGATCTAAATTTTATCACAACTAGAGGGATCAGCAGTTACATTTAAATAAATATATATAACTAAAATCACGAAAGATTGGAGTCAGGTAAAATCATGTATAAGGTCAGTACTACAATTGGAAATGCAAAAGATTTCTAAATATCGGTGATTTTTAAAGAGACGCAAAGAAAAGGCCGAACACGCATTGACCTTCGACCAGGGCCTCTGGATTCCGTTCCGCAGGAAAAGGGGACCCTTACAGTTCCATACGACTGTCTTTATGAATTAGTCACTCGTTCATTCAACCGATTCCTTTAAAACCCCGATCAATTCAAGTATGACGTTCTGAATCTTTTTCAAAGAAAACCATTTCAAACGGACGTTTCGTTTATTTGTCACTTTCTGTCAGCAATCGCCAAAATGGACATCCCGACCCGGTACGGTAACAGACAGTGAACAGTTTTTACAAATATTGATGTTAATCTTACTTTATCTCAGGATTAGTATTCTTACAGTAATGAAATGCTAGTTTGATATTTGCTTTGCTAACCACGTCGGGCACGGCGGCGCCGCGAAGACTGGAGTGGCTGGAGTTTCAGCGCAAAAATACCGATATTGGGGGACAAAAGGTCATTTTAAAGCTTTTTCTGTACTAAAACATGTACATTTTTTTATATATATTCGCTGTTGTCTGTAAAACACTAACTGCAACGTTAGCCAATACAATAAAGACAATAATGCAACTTGCAGTCTATCATGTAAAAAAACTAAAAACAAAAACTATTGGTATTTGGAGTTTAGCACCAGACATTAGGTCATAACAACCAAAATAAATGTAACGTAGAAGCTCATGTAACGTACAAATGAAGGGCTTTCAAGGAACATTTTAATAAGCAAAACGCACACTGCATAATATTAAACAGATTAGTAGTCCATTTCATCTATATTACAATAAAAAGACAGTATGCAATGACTATAAATGCCTGTTTACTATGTTAAGAAATAATGTATGTAATATCTAGCAATGTTTCATAATGGTTTAATAAAAGTTAGGTTTTATCAAGAAACGTTGCACTCACTAAACAATTAAAACTTTAAGATTTAACCCTTAAACATGCACATTAAAAATGGTCACCTTACCTGTTTGTTTCTGTCCACTTCACCAATACACTCAGCCTCCATGAAAACATCTCCTAATACAACACAAACGCCCATTTAATAGCCTTTTCATACGTAATATCTGTATGGATAATAAACGTTATACATGCATCGCCTTACCCTCTGGATTTTCTCTCCGTTTACGCGCTATTAAAACATAAATAAACAAACAAGAGTGAGAATAAAGTCGCTTGATACGTTTTAGTGTCTTACCGACTTTCGATTGCACTTTTCCCATGTTGATTTCCTTTAAGGACAGAACTATCGAGCCGTCACTTCAGGAACAAATGTGACATCTTCTGTGCCATAAATGAAGTGGTGCTGGATGTGCATGTTTCCACGAAGCCTGTCCATGTTCTAGTCGGAGACTGAGAGGAAAGACTTTGGGAAAGTCTAGTCTTCGTAAAGATTTTCTTCACGCTCTCTCACTCGCTGTGGAGGAAGCTCAACTCGTAGGATTCACCCTCCCTTTGATGAAGTCCACCTCCTTCAGTTTTAGCGCACTTTATTCATTGGACAGCCTGGTAAAATGAGCATGAGAGTTCAATCTTTGGACCATATTCTTATGTTCTACATGTTCAGCTTTCATTTCTCCAGTCAAGAGAGATTCGTTTCAAAGCACAATGACGGTAATGTTTCAAATTGAACTCAACATTTAGGCCTAAACATTTGAAAACAAATGTACATATTGCAGTTTTGTGGCATCTAAATGCACTATGGTATGTTTTAAAATGTTGCTGCATTTCATTATGCTACACAAAACAAAATCTGCAGTGCGTTTCAATACATAAAAAAAGGCCTTAGATTATAGCGCCCTCTGGCGATGTCTTGAAATGCATGTCAAGAAATAGGAAGGTGATCTATTTTATTCTGTAACAATTGTAACCTTTTAAGATAAACCACATAATAAATGCTGAGTGAAGAAGAAACTACAAGCGACAAAATGTGACATGTGACATTGTTTTATTGTTTGACCTTTATTTAAACTAATAATAATACACTGCACCACGAAATATATGCTTTCTAAGTGAGGATCGTTACATATTACTTGTTTAGTAACACTTTTACAAACAGATCTTCCTTCCTTCACCGCCAAGCCCCTTTTTACCCATTTTATACTGTAAAATTGATGTTGTTTTAAATGTGTCAAATATTAGTTTGAATGTATTACATTACATTCTACTCAATGTACTAGACCTAGCCTGAATTTGAGCCAAATATACTGACTGATGTATTAATTTATATATTTATACATAAAGATAACAGGTTTGTTCTGCGTTTGTTCCATACGACTGTCTTTATGAATTAGTCACTCGTTCATTCAACCGATTCCTTTAAAACCCCAATCGATTCAAGTATGACGTTCTGAATCTTTTTTCAAAGAAAACGGACGTTTCATATAATTTGTCACTTTCTGTCAGCAGCCGACAAAATGGACAACAGGGTACATCCCGACCCGGTACAGTAACAGACAGTGAACAGTTTTTACAAATTTTGATGTTAATCTTACTTTATCTCAGTCAGATTAGTATTCTTACAGTAATGAAATGCTATTTTGATATTTGCTTTGCTAATCACGTCAGGCACGGCGAGCGTCGACGAAGACTGGATGGCTGGAGTTTCAGCGGAAAAAAATATCGATATTGAGGGACAAAGGGTCATTTGAAAGCTTTTTCTACATTTTTATATTCACTATTGTCTGTAAAACACTAACTGTAACGTTAGCCTGGGTTTGTAATGGTATTTGTAGTGGAAAACAAAACATTCTATTGTTATTTTGTGGTGGGGTTTTTAGCAGGGCTGACCAGTAGGTAGTTCACTAGATCAGTGGTTCCCAACCTTTTTTAACTCACAGCCCACACAACCAAACACATATGTTTCCGCGGCCCACTGCAAAAAAATTAAAAAAAAAAAAATTTAATGTATGCAGCAAAAATATGTTACATAGCCTAAATCGGCGGGTTGTTTTTAAACCAATCAACGACCTGGAATAGTGAACGCATAGTAACAGTTTATTATTATTTTTATTTAATTAATTATGATATTTAATTATTACTACACATTTTTACGTACATTAGCAATATTATTATTTCTATTGATAATAACTGGCGGCCCCCCTGCAATACCGTTGCGGCCCACTGGGGGGCCGCGGCCCACAGGTTGAAAACCACTGGTTTATATAGTAATGTGTTGTAGAAATATTTAATCTCCACATCTCTGAATAAGGAGACGGGATATTGCAGCAGAGGTATTTTTCGGCTATTTTTATTAATTCTATAATTACAAACCACTTGTTTTCGGGTTATTATTATTATTTTGAATAAGCACAAAGCTGTAGTCTACCTAATTCAAACTAATCTCTTATGTTTAGGCTTTTTCAAGAACCTGCAAGCAACTGACCATGAGATATTAAAGGTATTTGTAAAGTTTCTACTGTGTATATTATTATAACTAATATAACGTATGGGTAAATAATGTATGACGTGTGGGTAAGTTGTGATCATAATATAGAGTCCTTACAAATTTAGATATCAGAAGTGATGCTATTAGGTTTTAAGATGCAATGTTGATCATGTAATACCACTTTTATTCGGCAGAAGGCGATATTTTACAAGCTTACTGTAGTTGTTGCAGATGAAATACATAAATATACAAAATTAAAGCTGTATATCCTTTTAAAATAACGAGAGGCTAATGATTAATTACACTTTTTAAATGTACATGAACTAAGAAATATATGGTTATGTAATAATGGCATTGTAATAAACTAATATTTGTAATAATATGCTTACTTCAGAGAGGCTTTTATGATATGATGGATTAAAAAAAGTTAGTAAGGTCTTGTTGTTTCTATACAGCATTATGGTATGCATTAAAACTAGATTGCATTTAAACTGTCCAAATAAAGGAATGATTAATGTTTACAATACAAATTTGTATTTTGCTTCAGAACCCTGAGGTGTATTATTACATGCATCTCTAACATGGGGGAGATTGCTTGAAAGAGTCTGGCGGTGTAAACTTACTCTATTAAGTTTCTCTCCATTGTTAAAAACATAAAGAGGACATAAAAGAGCTCCCCAAACATTCTTCTCTTTGAGCTGAGCGATGTCCTGATCTTTCCTGTTTGAAGCTGCTAACATGACAGAAATGGGTCTTAATCTCGGCCACGAAAACAGACATGACGCTCTCATAACAGATCTATTACCCAAGAGCCTCAGTAGAGTAGGTTTAGAAGTGGGTGTGGGAACTTAGAGGTTTCTGTGAGGTTAGAAAGTGTTTCCACTAGGTGATGACAGGAAACGGTCATTCGGGCACTCAATATTGCGATCAGATGAACAAACAGTTCTTTATAAAATGATTAAACAAAACTAATAGCAGTGATCATTTCACAAACTTTGGCAATACTGTTCCGAATGCTGTTGTGCTGCAGGTATCATCGTCTTTATTGTCTGCTAGTTGAGCTTTGGCGATATTTTTCAATCCTGGATCCTCATATACTAGGCGGCCCGGATTGTTTAGATAAAGAGCAGTCTTCATGAGCCTCAAAGCCACTGAGATTTCAGCACAGCCCCGTTCTGCTCCTGTAGGGAGCTGGTCAATGAGGTGATGATAAAAATGTGAAACCAATATCGGCCAGGAAGGAGGTCCAAGGCTGGGATTATGTCCTAAGCTCTTACTGCTGAAGGAAAAACACGGTCAGGAACGATATGTTTGTGTAGAGGGTTCACTGCAAATGGTATGATCTTTCAACAGCCAACATTTTGTTGCAAACGTGGACTGTGCAATATGCTAAAAGCATGGCCCCAAAAGTTAATTTAGGTGGATCTGCAATAAATCTGTAAATAATATTTTTTTTTTTATTTATTACAGTACATTAAGTTGTATCACAAGTTTTCCGTAAACTTGTTTCAATATGCAAATTTGGCCTTGTCTGATTAAATGCGCACTAATTTGCATGCATTTCCAGAACAGAAATCTGAACATTGGATGAAGCCGGCTTCAAAATGTCCATTTTGTTCAAACGCTTTTTGCAGAGGGGAATTTTTGCAGAGGGAAAAAGAGAGTCTCTCTTTTTATTACTTAATATCCGGAAACACTGTCAATAGCTAGAAAACTCATTCATGAATGTTTTGTAAATCAAAAGATAATTTTCAGAATACAGATAAGACTAAAACCTTAAAATTTTCTGCGATGTCACACTTGTTTGAGTGACAGAAAGTAGCGTAACTAGCCCACTCAAAACTATTTTAATACTAAATTAAAGGAATATTCTGGGCTCGATACAAGTCTGACAGCAATTTTAGTATTATAATAGGCCTACTGTTAAGAATAATTTTGGCCCATGGATGTCATAGCAGTGCCATTATTCTATTCATAAGATTCTATTATGTACTTTCTATTATGTTTGACAATTAGCGCCAGTGACGTGAGTTTGGGAAGAGACATAAATGCTGCATGTGGCAGAGAAATTATACACTGTACCTTTAAATAATATGTTTCATCTCATCCAAATCTTCAGGCAGTTGGATGTCAAAACGTTCTGTTTTAATATATCCAGCTGGCTATGGAAATGATCAAAGTGCATAAATCTCATTCCCTGCCACTTTTGTATTCCATGCCTTTAGGTTTTTTTAGTAACTCTTGTCATTATCCAGTGTTTGGAGACTGTTGCTCTTTCAGAGGTGCTAAGCTGTTGCTGCTAATATCGGGCACTTTTGTAGGCGACATTCTCCAATTGTTATGAATCATGTGTATCAAATTAATTTTTTTAAAAATCCCTAGAACTGTATTCTACAATAAGGAATGACATTAACGAGTGGTTTAAGAGTTTTAAAACAGATACATGTTAAATGTTAGCATTTGAGTTATTTTAGTCTACACTGATGTTGACTATCTGAAAATCTGTGTAGCATGCTAGATTTTGAGAAACACTGTAATTCTTAACAAACATTTTCAACGTGTATTTATTACAGAGGCCAAAAAAGTATGCGGACACTGAAGTTTAAAGGGATAGTTCACCCAAAAAATGATTCACCCTCATGTTGTTCTAAACCCGTAAGACCTTCATTCATGTCTGCTTTTGCTCGCTCCTCACAATCTGATTTGTCTGCACTCCTTTAATCTTATGGAGCAATTTACAGAGGAAGTGCAAGCACAAATAAATGTTAAATAATTAAGAAAAATAGGAAAAAAATAAAGGGTTAAATTTCTTAATTAGGATTAGTTCTGCCATTAATTACTCATCCTCATGTCGTTCCAAACCCGTAAGACCTTCGTTCATCTTCGGGACACAAATTAGGATATTTTTGATGAAATCTGAGATTTTATGCATAGTAGAAGTAGGAGTGGGTTTTTTAAGGGCTAGTAGCTGCATGCAAGCATGGAAACATATGCGGTGATTCAAGCTTCTCTGGCAGGCTGGTGAGTGAGTCTGGGTTTGCCAGATGCCAGGAGAATGTGACCCGCCTGACTGCATTGTGCCATCGAGTCTGTAAAGTTCAGTGGAGGAATTACTAAATAAAGGTGTGGGGCTACGTTTGAGATTAGAAGCTTCTTGTTCAACATCAGTGCCTGACGTCAAAAATTGCTGAATAGGCAAAAAGAATGACTTCATAAAATACTTCCACTTAAAACACTTTGACACCAGCTGATCTACTGGAAAAATTATGTGAAAATTAAAAGTTCATTCTATAAAAAACCTCTAGTATCACTTTTTTTTTACATTGTTAAATCTGAATGAGAGGATTAGTTACAACACGTTGTAACATTTTGTATGCATGGACTTCAATAAATGGATGAAAGGAATATTACATAGATCTTCATTTGTGTTCCGAAGATGGATGGAAATCTTACATCTTAAGAACGTTTTAAGAATACAAATAGTTTTTGGGGTCACTGAAAATCTCCAAAAGAAAACACTGTGCAAGCTCGTAAGTCATATGGATTCATTCTGCCCCTTGCTGTTTTACTTTCTATACAGTCACAGAGAAAGCAAAATATTCAAAGGAAAAATCAGGACGTGAAGAGGTCACCTGATGAACTAGGAGACATGAAGAGAATAATGGACAGCACACACACGCTTCACATGCACTTACTGTCTGACCCCTGATTTGTTCTGCTTTCCTGAAGACATATTATCATAAATCACACTGTGTGCACACTACTAGGCTTTCTCTCTTAACCATCTACACATGCACAGACTCACACCATGCAAACAGCTAGAGAATTATCACTCGAGAGGTTCAAAAGCACCTCAGATTCCCATAAGATCTCGTACCTCTTGAAGCACTCTGACATAGATACACACTGTTCCTTAAAGAATTTAGACCACTTATTTATTTTTTAATTAATTTCATAATATTAAAAATAAATATTCTATTTTTTTGTCAGTCCTGTTTAATGTAGAATTTTGAGGGGTTAGAGATCATTGCATTAAAATCATGTTTGTGTGTGTGTGATATATCAATATAAATGTTTTGACACCAGCTAATTCATTTGAAGTGAAATAAAATAATATTAATAAAATTAAATTAAATTTCTTTCATCAGTTATTCACCCTTGTGTATTTTAAATCCCATTAGAATTTGGGGGTTTAGAGTCATTGAAAATATGTCTAATATGATTTCTCATAAAAGAAAATAATTTGTCAAGGTTATTTAAATTTTTAAATATTTTTAAGGCTGTACAGGTAGTTTTACTGATGTCACTGTATCATAAATATATTTTCATAAAGATAAATGAAATAAAATGTCATAGTTTAAAAAGGTTGAAGAGAACGTTTTGTTTCTTTGTTTTTGTCTTTTGCAACAATTAATTTTACTTACAGTCCTCTAGTGTGTGTTTTTCACTGGAAATAATCAAATTCAGTATGCTAGACTGGATTACTGTATTGTCACTCATTCCTACTGTCCTGCAGAAACACAATCTCCATAAGCGATACCACAAGCTTTCTCTGGACCAGATATTCCATTGAGGTTGTCTCGTACCTTTTCTTTTTCTGATTAATTGTCGAACATTAGACTCCTGAGAACCGCCTGATGACGGACACCTAAAGCTTTTGAACTGATTAAACTTTCAATGAGAGCAAAATAAATTAAGTGTAAATACCTTGCAAGAGAACAAAGATTGGTTTGCATCTGACTCATCCGCAAAGAACTTCGAGGGGTCCTGTTATTGCCCGTTTTACAAGATATGGGTAATATATGGGTCAAGCCTCGGGTGTCCCCGAAATGTGCCTGTGACGTTTCAGCTCAAAAAAGGGCCACAGATAATTTATTCTTCTGTGCTGTAAATGCCTATTTATATGAATGCAGCCAGTTTTGTCTTAAGTGAATCTGAACAGTTTCACTTAAGTTTCAACAATACAGATTTGTCAAAATATTTGATCTTTGCGTCTGGTCTTAAAGAGACAGCATCCTTGCTGCCTGACTGCATCATAAATGTTAATCAAAAAACAACCACTCGCTGATTTTGAAGACATATTAGCCTATAATAATAACTACTATTTCTGTAGTATATGCGGTATAAACCTACAGTGCATTCACTAATATTGGCACCCTAGGTAAATCTGCGCAAAGGTGGCTGTGAAAATAAATCAGATTTTTAAGAAAAATCGTAAAAATATTATAAATAGTACAAAATTCTAACATCTATCATTGAAGCAAGACATTTGAAAGTGGGGAGTAAAATCTAATGATAAAATAAATGTTTTTCTCCAATGCAAACTACCTCTGGTAAAATAGTAAAATATCCCTAAAGCATTTTAAAAGATTATAAATATAGAGAAAACAAAGGCCAAATGTTCGTAATCTTCCATCACAAATAGCGAAACCAATCAATAAAGTTCTGATGTGCAGAACAAGATTGTTGAGCTTCACAAAATAGAAAGTTGCTGCAAGAAAGAAGCTAAAGTATTGAAAATCCACGCTTCCACTGGGACAATAATTCAGTTCGTTGGGTCGTGCACAGCTGGGCCTCTACAGACATAAACGAAACAATGTATCCATACATATTTAAAGAGAATTTCAAACCACATATTAGAAAAATGATGTAGATTTTTAGGTTTTTTCCTATGCCATGGAAGTTATTTAAATTAGGAATATCGGGACGTGTACTCTTCCGGGAAGAAATATCGGGACTACAGTTGAGGCGTTTGAGGGAGTTTAGAAACAACTTTAAATGATATAGAAATTATTCCTTTGGAGTAGAGTTTTACACTAGTTTTTTTTTTTTTACACTCAAACAGCAACATTATGCACTAAAAAAGGCAAAACTGTATAATAGGACCCCTTTCAAATAAATTACCCAGGAAAATACCAGAAGCATGTTATTAAAAATGTCTTTTATCATTAGATACTAATGCACTGCAGTGTGTTTGCGCTTCATTTGATAAGGGTACAGAGCATATCAGTTCAGATCTCAGACACAAATGGCTTCTGCGTGTATTTATTTCCAGACTCTCTGCACACTGTAACAGTGACTTTTATGAGCCTGACTATGGCATTTACAGCCAAAAGAGATATACTTTATAGTGTTATGTAACATATATATTATTTAGAAACACTATAATACAAAGTGTTAAACTTTTATGAAAATAAAGAATGAATATTTCGTAGGTGGTGCATTACATCCATCTGACTGTATTGGGGTCAACTAACGTTTCCTCTGGTCTCCGCCCCCTCCTTCCATCTTTCTGAATAAGGATTGAAATTAGATCTGATTCGCAGAGATTTATGGAGGAAAAGATCAGCTAGTCATTACTAACCTGATTTTGTTTCTCAGTCAGAATTATGCTTGAAAGCATTACTCTCATTTCTGAGACAATCATAATGCTCTTTTAATACTCACTTACAGTGCTAATAGAGCTCATCAGTCCCCGCCCACTTTTTCAGGAGGTTTGGTTCTGGAAATATTTCACTCCTTTAGGATTTTTTTAAACCTTAATTTAAAGTTTCCCTGGTAATAGGGAAGTCCCCAACGACAGGCTGACATGCACACAGGTCAGAAAACACTTTCATTGTCTCATACCGTGGATTTATTTTTACCTTATTTGGTGAACGACTCTCAAAAGATTCACTCAATGATTTTTTCAAACCCCTCCTTTGTGAGACGCTTATCTGCGGTGATTAGTCTGACTGGTCTCATTCTCATTTCATCATGCCTGTAATGCTGATTAAACAGCATTTATGAGGGCAGTGCTGTTTTGTGTACAGCGTTACCTTGGAAACAGCTATTTTTACCGCTCCAAAAAGCGGCACCTAGTGGCAAAGAATGAATTGGCATTTTCATTCAGACCAATGTTGTTGAGCATCAATTCAGACCATTGACGTCAACATGACATGGCTTGGGATTTGTTTTAAATAAAGAATTGGTTTAGTTATTCGTAGTCGACGCTTTCTTTTGAGGGAAAATAACTCCATACACGGCGCACTTTCAAATGTAAATCTTTGTCATACACTGCATGAGAGATCATTTAAAATTATAAACCATGATCCAAACCAACCAGCCTTTAGGTGAATCACCACATAAACTTTGATTTGACCTACGTAAGTGGTTGCGGAAGCATCTGTTTTTCCCTTTAAAAAAGATATTTTGAAATTTTTCAGAGACATGTGCCAAGTAAAAACACTGAATAACAGTTTCTTTACTCGCATTAAGTCTGTCTTTAAAGGTTTATAAGTTAGCATTAAAAATAATTTCCCCTATAGGATAATTTAAGATTTGAACATGTACAATTACGCAGATATAATTATGCTACATTCTCTTTTAACTGTTACTCTAATCATATTCAATAAATAACAGTGTGTGCTGTCAGCATAAATTTTAATATTGGCCCATGTTTAGGATCAGAAACCTGAGGGTCCAAACAACCCATAACTACAGTATAGATAATAAACTTACACACATAACTTATCCATCATCATTTGCGCTGCGCACACGAATGAGACCACAAATCAAGCAGCCTGTAGAAGTGAAGTTTTGTGTATAAGTGATGTAAACTTTCCACATTAAAGAAAACCCATCATCTTCAGCCTCTGTTCCCTGACAGCTTCACGATGGAGAATGGAAATGCATGGAGGCTCATTCTTCATTTCCACTCTTGAGTCCAGCTCTGGGTCTTTTAACAGCATGGCTTTGATGTCGCTCCGTCCCTGATAACCGATACCGCCGCTAAACCCGACACCATTGCAGCACTCCAGTGGGATTCAGCCACAGAACAGCAGGGGAGATATATAAGGACAGCGGAGTACAGTAAGGGATAACTGTAGCCTGTCGGTCTTGTTTTGGCGTAAAGATTTTTGTACCATGCTAATCATGTTAAAGGAGGGCGAGCAGGATCATTGTAGTCATTCTAGTACATTTCTATTATCTTCCCCATGAGAGGATGTAAGATACACAATACTCTTCTATGAGATGTAATGTACTGTATGTAAACCCGGTGATTTTGTTCAAGCATTTTAAAGGCAAGATGTCAGAGAGCATTTTATTAAATAACCTTCTTATCATAGTTTTCTATTTTATATTATTATTATATTTAAGGATTACCTCTCTTTGATGTATGACCGGGTGAGTCTTATTAAATAACACCAAGATTGTGAGAAAAGTCTTTGTATAAGTACACAGAAATGAGGACAGTTTTTACTGTTTATGCTGTTACAAAGTGTGTCAAAAATTGTAACCAGTTTGCAAACATTAAAACTTGTCTTAACATAGATTAAACAGTTTCTTTCCAGCAAATAATGTCAAAACGTTAAAAAAAGTTACAATAAAGTTTCAGATTTATTTTAACGTTGTTACAATGTAATTACACACTAAGTACTTATTAACTACATGCACTTACTATATAGATTGGGTTAGGATTAAGGTTTGTGTTTGGGTTAGTACATGTCATGTGTAACAAGGAAAGCAAAATAATAATAGTAAATATTAGTAAAAATTAAAACGAAGAGAAAAGAAAAAATAACTTTTTTGGCAAACAGCATTAAGCCACAAATGCTGTCGATCTCGTACTGAACTCTGAATTAATACGTGATCTCAATTTGCTTGGGCAATGATTCGTTGACACAATCTCAAACTAAGTTATAACTCAAAGAGTTTCCTGCAGGCAATTATGAAACTATGGTACCAGTCACACGCACTCATTTAATAATATGATAATTTCTTCATGACTCGAAGGCAGCTTAACAAGCTGTAAAACCGCCAAATCATGTGATTATACAGCTGTCTATAAACATTTCTGTTCATCTGAATGGTATAGGTAAAGAAACGCAAGTATACAAAGTGGATGCTGCCATTTGTGCTTCATGGGCACACATATTAATAAAAACATTCATTTTTCTTTTTTTTCTTTCATGGCAATAATTTTTTGCTCAAAGATCAAGTTTGACAACATGATATATATATATATATATATATATATACTATATATATAAATATATATATATATATATATATATAAATTTAAAAATGTAAAATTGCAACTAATTAGTATTTGGGATGAAAGTAATTCATATTTTAATTCATAATTCATATTGGATGTCAATAATGTCAACATTGGATGACATTTTTGGGGGTAAATTTAGTAATTAAATTTAGTAAATAAAATGTGTGATATTTATTTTTGCTCTGAAAAAATTGCAATTAATTTAAACAGAAAACATTGGGTGAGGGCAGCAAGAATTTAAAGTAGTATTACACTTATTATTTTTTGATAAACCCTTTATATATATATATATAAAACCCATATATATATATATATATATATATATATATATATATATATATATATATATATATATTTTTTTTATATATTTTTTTATTTATTTTTCTTATTTTAGCTTTTGTATTTTAATTTCATGAATCACTCTCAGCTTCAAGAAACTCAGCTTCGAAATCACATTTGTGAGCGTGTACGTAGTGCATGGCCTCATATATTCTTTGCGGTCTGTCGGAAATGTATGAAATATGAGCCTATAGGAGATGTTTTAGCTGCAGGGAAACTATTGAGTCATTATCTTGAGTGTGATTGGTCTGACATCTATCTGTAGGTGGTTAACAGCCTTGTGTCTTGTGGTAGATTATAAGCATTATAATGGATTCACTAGAGGCCTAAGGGGAGGCCAGGCCTTACATGTGGCAGGTGTGCAGGTTTGAGACTCAATGGTTTATGAATAATATTTAACTGTATGAGGCTCTGCTTATGGTCACGCTCCATGAACAAGTGCATAGTCTTGCTACGGAGACCATTTAATTATTTAAAAAGCATATGCTATAATATAAATCAATAATGCAATTCTTCTTTGAAATGCAGATTTATTCACTTGAAACTCTGTATTCCGTCGGTTCAATACGAAGACTCACATTACACTATTTCATATCAGACTCTTCTCGCACACACATATAATATCCAGGAGTTCTTTGATCATTTAGCTGTAGAGGATTGAACAAACCACTGTAAAGTAACACAACCTTTTTCTGGACAGTTCATTTACATGGCTGTGAAGATCCTATTGTGCATCAGGCTCAAATGGAGTATAGCGTTATGACATCATGTTTTAATTTAGGAGATATCAGAAATGACTTCATGGATATTGTTCCAATCCAGTAAAAGGCAGTACAGTAAAAAGTAGATGGGTTTTGTAACAGGTTTGATTTAACGTAATAAACTCTTTGTAGTTGTTTGAATTGTAAAAGCAGAAAAGAATATGACAATGTTTATGAATGTCATTTAAATTCAAATATATTTAAATACAGTCCACAATATGGCCTTTTTAGTGAAAATATTGTTTTGTCTGAATCAGGTGAGAAATATGCACAAGCCTCGATGGACGACATGAATAAGGGATTGAGATTGTATGGATTATTTGTGGATTACTGACTCTCATTCTGACGGCACCCATTCACCGCAAAGAATGAATTGGTGAGCAAGTGACAGATTCCTCTAATTCAAGTTTTTCATGATAAAACAAACTCATTTACATCTCGGAAGACCTGCCGATAAGTACGTTTTCATTTCTGGATGAACTTTTTATTTGCTAACGCGCAGCGAACAGGCAGATGAGGTTAATAAACGAGAGCCACGTTCTCTCTCTCTCTCTCCCGTGCTCTATTTGTTTTCCGAGCCCACGTGAAGCAAAGAGGTTTACGCACACAGATGTTCATTTAGTAATCTAATACGGAGCTTTAAAGTTGGTGTTGTGTTGGGTTTGTGTATGTGTTTGTGTATGTTTTCAGTTGCTGTCAGGAGTGGCATGACAGGACAAGCAACCCGAATGTTTCTGCTGCTAGTTCCCGACAGCTGCAGCGCCGTAACAGTCGTCGTGTAAAAAAGAAAAACAGAGCAAAACAGACTGAGCAAGAATGTCAAGGTGCAGCAATACATCAAACTCCATCTCAAAGCTCTTATCGCATTAATGACAAATTCTTGGAAAGTGACATTAATAATAAGTCCTTTATACAAACAGACAAGAGCCATCTAAGCCCTGTCACACTTTTGTTGAAAGGTTATAGGTGTCAACTGGTTGAGTGAGTTTGTTCTGAGGGCGGAGTACAGTAAATACCAGAGAAAGGGGTTATGACAGATGCTTTGGGGATCTAGTTAATTATATTCAAACAAACAAATATAGGGTATTAGAAGTTTACTACGGTTGAGAAAAATTTTGGAATTTTGATGATATAATATGATATGATAAGATAAATATGATACAGAGTTAAAGTAATTTTACTGAGTTTATGTGTAATGATTACAAAAAAAATGTCCATGTTTTTCAAAAGAGAGAAATTGCGGAATTGAATAAATGTATTGCATCACTTGCTTACCAATGGATTCTCTGCAATGAATGGGTGCCGTCAGAATTAAGGGCACTGCAAACTGATACCGAAATTTTTGCAAGCTAAAAAATGAATATGCTCACATTGGGTCAACTACATGTACATGCTGCTTGCAAATTTTTGTTTGTCATAAAAGAAATTTGGATCAGGATTCTTGCATCCATAGCATGCCTTTTGATAGGAAAGACTGAAGAATAAGAAACGTGAAAGAAAGTGAAAAATTCCAAAATAATCTTTAAAATAGCAGGAGACAAAACTCAGGGGAGAAGAAAGGTTAAGTAAATTATGATATTTTTCTTTACTTTGCACAAAAACAAATATTCTTGTAGTATCGCGAAACTGCATTTGAGCCAATGATGTCATATAGACTGTTTATGTCTCTGGACCTGTGAACATTTCAGTTGTGTTGCTGTCTATGGAGGATCAGATAGCTCTCAGATTTCATCAAAAATATCTTCATTTGTGTTCTGAAGATGAATGATGGTCTTACGGGTTTGGAACGACATTAGGGGTGAGTAATGAATGACAGAATTTTCATTTTAGGGTGAACTAACCCTTCACTATCTTGTGAAAATGTGTATTCATAAACAAAATCCATCTACATGTTTTAATGTTCAATGTTGGTTTTTAAAATACAATTGCATAATTCATAATAACTCCTCGTCCAGTAAAAAAGCCGACCCCTGTTGTCCTCTAAGATAAAAATATACCAACATTCTTGTTTAGAACTATTTTAGACAGATTTTTCTTGCAATGATCTGTGCATATTTCTCTCCTTATTCAGACTTTCATATAAGTATTCCATCGTGTTTATACTTTATACATGGACTTATGGACTTTTACATGCAAATACTGATGTGAAAATATTGTTCTATACAAAAACCACAAGAATAATGTGGTCTGGTACAATGATATTTGTTACTTGTACTGATATGAAGAATTGTGACTTTTCATAAATATAACTAACTAACAGTTTATAAACAGAATAAAAATTATTTAAAAAATCACACACACACACACACACAGAAAGAGAAGCACACACACACACACACACACACACACACACAACCCAACTGACTTGTTAGGCTACTATCATGCAAATTAAATTTCCAGATTGTGATTCTGTCAGCAAAGAGATGACCACGGAATGAAGAAAAATTTAATTTCGAAATCTGGAGGGCTATATAAAGAATTCTAAGTGCTTCCTGTATGCAGTTTCCACAGACTAAAATGTAATTTTGAAATGGAAGTTAAGGGCAACGTATAGTGAAAGACTATAAAAAGATATTAAACACTTCCTGATTGCAGCTTCCTTGGTTTGAAATGTCATTAAGAACTTGAAGTCAAGCAGAACTTGAAGACGAACAGAAAGAAAAAAAATGTCCGTCTGCCAGTAAGTCATAAAAGCTATCTTAAAAATAACATATCCCTGCGGATAGAAACTTCAGAGGGCACAAGAGGACAGAAGAATAGAAGATAAAGAATTTAGAAAATAAAGAATATTAATAATGAAGAAAATAATATTTATAATCATATATCATGTTGTCATTGTACTGAATGAATATTATACTGAACGAAATATTGACTGATTGTGTGTCTCTCATACATTCCGCTTGCTTCCAGTTCATCAAATAAATAGCAATCATTCATTTATATTTGCAAAAATTCAGTAAATTTGTTAGAATTATTAGAATATTCCTCCCTGTTATTATAGAATCAATGAACATTTTTAGGTCAGAAATGGAGGAAACACTTCTTGTGGAAGAGCAGGAAATTCAGAGGGTTAATGCACAATTAACCATTTTATTGTTTGGTCTGTAACCACATTTATTTAATTGCACTTCAGAACCATTTGACTGCACATGCACTGCGGCAGGAACCAAGAGGGCCATATTATTTTGTTCAAAAGCAAGAAGTATGAGCAGAAACACACACACATTCCTTTCCCATAAATGCCCTCCACAGCACTTGGTGGTATGGGCACCGCATTTTTATTTGTATGTTTTTGTCTACGAAGCAAAAAAAAGAAGTTATATGGAGCTTGGCGGGAGATTCATTCGACTAAGCATGAGAAATAGTCTCATTTATCCAGGCTTTTACTATCAGTATAGCGCCTGGTCTGCATTGCAGTTATTCATTGTCAAAGACATTTTTGGATTTGAATAAAATGAAAAAAATCAAATGTAAATCACATGAACCAATATTTTATTCAAAATAAACCATAGAGTAATCATGCTGTTGCAATAGCTGCAGTATGTGGTTTGGCATTGTCCTCCTGAAATACCCAAGGCCTTCCCTCAAATAGACATTGAGGGGTGCATATCCTGCTCTATAACCTCTGTATACCTTTCAGCATTCATGGTGCCTTCTAAAAAATGCAAGCTGCTCGTACCATATGCACTTACGCAGATGCTGGCTTTTGAGCTAAACGCTCGAAGCTCTCCCTTCTTATTAGCCTGGAGAACAATTATATTAGGAATCATCTGATCATATAACACTTTTACACCTTAAAGCAGTCCATTTTAAATGAGCCTTGACTCACAGGAAACAACGGCTCTTCTGGACCAAGTTCACGTATGGCTTCCTTTTTGCATGATAGAGCTTTAGTTGGCATCTGCAGATGGCTAGGAGGGTTGTGTTTATCAACAGTGGTTTCTGGAAGTATTCCTGGGCCCTTTTAGTAATGTCAATGACAGAATCATGCCGATGATTGATGCAGTGTCGTCTGAAGGCCTGAAGACCACCAGCATGCAGCAAAGGTCTTTGGCTTTGTCCCTTACGCACAGAGATTTCTCCAGTTTCTCTGAATCTTTTAAGGATGTTATGTACAGTAGATGATGAGATTTGCAAAGTCTTTGCAATTGGATGTTGAGGAACGTTGTTTTTAATGTATTCCACAATCTTTTGATGCATCTTTTTATAGAGAGCCTCTCAGACTCTGCCTCTCTATGACATCCCTTTTTATAACTTTTCACGTTACAGACCGTATGCTAGTTAACTTATTTAGCTGCTACTTGTTCTCCCATTCGAATTGTTGCAAAATTCTTTGATTTTTCAGCCCGTTGTTCCCCTCGTGCCAACTTTTTTAAAACCTGAAGCAGGCATCAAATTTTAAATGAGCACATTTAGCGTATAAAAGCGTAAAACTCCTAAGTTTAAAACATGTTCTTTATGTTGTTTTGTAAATAAAATATCGGCTCACGTGAATCGAAAGTCTTCTAGTTTTCTTTTTTTTTTCATTTAAAAAAGAATTCGGGTTGTATTTTAAATGTCCTAAATTTCTATTACAACTACATTCGAATACATGACATACTGTATAGGATTCATTAGAAATAACAAAATAATATTTTTATAGTATCATAAATGCTTATCCAGTACTCAGTATTGGTAGTTTAAACGTATTTCAGAAACAACACATTACATTCATTTCACGCTCTCTTTTAACACATTTTTCCATATTGTTTATTTTTTCTAAAGTTCCCCATAACGTAAGAAATACCAGGTACACACACACACATAGACAGAGGAATGCTGGCTTCAATGACAGTTTGCTTATTGACCCAGAACTGAGGGAAAAGTCATCAGTTGTGTCAACACTTTTCCTAATACCCCAAATCCTCAGAGACATTTGTTCAGATGTACGAACTAGAGGTCAAATAGTGTCAGGAGACCTGAAACATCACTACGATTCATCGGATTTCATTTTAAATTGAGTGATTTATTTTCTAAATAAATCCCTATGAGCCCACTGTGACCTGATATCTATAAACGTACAGCACGCTCAAACCACTGCTGTGTGATTCATCCATATTTTATCATCATTTAACACAAATTTGCAGTTTCCATCGATGTTTCTTAGATTTCTTAGATTCAAATTCAAAACTAGTTCTTCAACCTCCATATCATCTTCTCACTCGTGCAGATCATAAAAGCAATTTCTCATTGTCTGCTGTTCCCTACATCTTGTTTTGTACAAATTTCTGTTATATTTTTCTTTGTAAATGTGTTTATGTGAATACACTAACTACGTTATTAGCAACATTATATTTTGATATATGTCATACAGAAGAAGTGGAACCCTTTTTTTCCAGGTATACTGTATGTTATAGAGAAAAAATGTCACCACAAAGATGGCAATATCCAAATTCCTTGTACTTGTATTTTGTGGTCCCCGGGGAGAAAATATAGTTCGTAAAATAATACATTACATCTATGAAATGTCCCTGAAACCCTACATGCGTGTGTGTGTGTGTGTGTGTGTGTGTGTGTGTGTTTGTAAACATCAGACAAATGTCAATTTGCAATCTTATTTAGTTTATTTCTTATTTGTAATAGTAACTGCATTAAGCCTACTTTATGAATTCTAGTAAATTCACATTTATATGATACAGTGTACATAACAGTAAATACATGTAACATTCAGCATTGTTTCTTCCTGCAGAACCTGTGCCCAAATAAACCCAACAAAATATCTGCACACCATTTCATGCTCCTCATACTCATCTCGAAGCTCATATACCAAGTGCAAGATTCAGTCTCTGGCTATTAGGGGTTTCTGAGCAACTCTATGTCCAATAACTGCACAGATGCGATTGTCAGAGAGCAACGTGCCACATTAGTACATCCATCTAAGAGATGTGAGCTCTGATATTGTGTGTAACACTACAAAAATAGTCTACGAATTAATTAAAAACAAAACAGCTCATTTGTCAAATAATCAAAAGGATTCCATACGAGACAAAAGAGCAAAATGCTAAAAAGGTTAAAGAACAGTGGGAAATTGTGTGACTTTCTTTTAGTTTATTGGGTTCGTGGTTGCAGGCTTGTCTGATAGTGACCTCCAAAACAATAAAACAATATTATTAAACCAGTTAACACAAACACAGGAAAATTATGTACATATTAAACAGAAAAAAACAACACAGACCTGATATTAATCTCAGGTATTTGTTATACAAAATGTATATTATACTTTGTAAGTGCTACACTCTAATCTTGTAGAAAAAAATACATTAACAAAAACCACATCCAGAAATGCAGAATGCCTTCATTTTAAGATACAAATTACACCGCGTTTGCATTTTTTTTCTGAAAAATGTATGGCCATAAAGTTTAAAACGGTCTTTCTTCAGTAGGCTGACTGTAATATTCAAATATATTAATAATGCACGCTGCTGCATCACTTTTTTGAACTGAACGAACGTCACAAGAATCTATGAATACTGACAATCATGCAGCAGGAGAATTTTAATGTTGCCTTATATCTTCTGCATCATCCCATCCTCAAACTTGTGAGTCCAAAAGTCTGTGTTGAAGTTCAGAAAAACAGCTAGTGCTTCCTGCGACCTCCATTGTAACACTCCATTATAAGGCCACTGATATAACTTTGATGGGCAAATCTCCACACAAACCCTGAGACATTATAAAGCCCTGGAGATTTCTGATTTCTAAAGACAACTGTATTATGCACCGATGTCAGTATTTGACCCAAATATATCAATTTATATCACAAATTGTTACATATGATCAGATTTTGGTACTATATCCATTAACATGCTTCTGAATCTTAAAGTGTAACATTACAATCAGCAGAAAAGATTTCAAGTCCTTCAGTGTTCCCACGTTTTGATCAATCCAATCATCCCTAAAACTCCTTGAAATATCCAGGTTTTCCATGACTGTGGGAACCCCGTATCGCGCCTTCAAAAGAGTTGCTTTTAATCACCTTAAACGCTCGTATCAGTCACCGGTTAATTTTACGGGGAAGCTTGTTTCTTTGGTCTGTGTTTATGAGTCTTCTGTCTTTAACATTTTTCTATCTGGGTCACAGACTGCATGGCCAAGCGCTTTTGTCATGGTGATGACCTGAGCCAGGTAGTGACCGGTGTCACGTTACTGCTGTAATAAAGGAAAAAGTGAAAAAAACAAAAAAGGAAACTGCTATCATCTTTCAGCCGGACCACCAGGATGACAAAACCTTCTGCTTATTAATTCCATCTAGAATGTTCACCTGCACAGATGCTGACAGAACAAACACTGATAAAGAAACACATTCGCGTTGTCTCCGCCTTTGCTAATACCATTGCCCTAGATTGAGGGGTTTGAACAAACTTGTGAGAAAACTATACATCAATTACAATTTTTGCTCTTATTTTTTTCAAACTTTGGACAAGCCACAAGACTACAGTGGCAGAAAGATTTTGGCTTTGGCTCTTTTAACGTGGGCCAATAAACAATCACCCATTGGCAAATAAACCGCGCCGTTTTAATTACAGAAGGAGATATGTTGTAAAAAGGTAACAAATATGAATTTATTAAGAACGGTATGATAGAAATAACAGTTAGAATGTTTTTGCATTTGGGAAGAAACCATTTTAATTGTTAAGAATTTTAAGTTTAAAACGAAGAAATAATTGTAACCAAATAAATCGGTTTAGCTGTAACAAATTGGAGTATTCTTTTTAAGTTTAGCAATTTTTTTAACCCTTCTCCAGTGTATCTTTTTCACCATTGCATTTCTCTGCAAAAAAAAATCATCAATCTAGCATCTTTATCTGACATGGCAGGAAAAAATCCTCAATGTTCCTAGTTTCCTAGCGTTGTGACTTCTCTTGCTAATTTTTCTATGACTAGCTCTTCTCATACTGTGTCTGGTTGTATTTAAATCACAGGAGCACAACATCTACTGTGTACATCAGGGGTCAGAATCTGACAGGATATAATCAGTGGATATGGTTTGTGGTTATGGCTCAATGCATCAATGACTGAACTGGCCACATCTGACATATCATTAATATATGCATTATAGATGTTACATAGAGTTTCCCGTACAGAGACAGATAAACGGATTAAAAAATAAGAACGAACTAACTTTTTTTTTTACTTATATTTATACTAAAGATGGATGCTGTGTGCAGTTTGTCTAGTTGTAGATGAAATGTGTTAAACAAAAAATGAATTTGATGAGTCATTTATAATAAACTTCTTAAAGAAAGGCAAGAATATTCATGTTCGAGTTCATATGGCTTTCCTCAAATTAAAGGAACATGCAAAAAATATTTACTAAATTGTGCCTTCCTTTGCACACAGTTTGGCCATAATCAAGGGTAAAGGGAAACGACACGGGTTTACAGCCTAAAGTTAAGGATATAGTGATACATCAACTTCACAGGTGATAGATCAACATCGAAGTATGCTGAAGGCAATGTAAGGTGTGTATTTGAGCGCTTGGGAGCATGTGTGTGTTAGCAAGCTCATGTTTTCTCATACGGTAGATGTAGCAGTCGGTTTCACTGTGATGCTCTGCGCGATATCATCCCTATTGATCTTCTTCAGTGCTGTGCATAGCGTATCAATATTAGCCGAATCCTGGCTCGCCCAATGAGACAGAAGGGCCTGGATGGGCCTTTCTTCCTGCTTGAAATTATCGATGTGTTCTTCTTTGTATCCAAGTAGACCTGCCAGGCTGCACCAGTCGGTTTCCTCATTGGCTCCTGACTCCTCCCCCTCACCGGTACGATTTAGCAGTTTCTCAACCTCCTCCCGTGTGTGTAAGGGCAAGGAAAGGGTCGAAGCTCCATCTATCTTCACCACTAAAACAAAAACACAAAGTTTAGTGAGTTGGATTAATATATATATATATATATATATATATATATATATATATATATATATATATATATATAAAGTAATACTACAAAATTTCCCAATTTTGCTTTAACAATTGTACAACTTTTTTATTTTAGCTTAAAAGCTCTTCTTTGTTTACACATGTATATTGTTTTTCTATCATTTGCAAATAATCATCTAACTGTTGCATTAAACTGGTAAAGCTGGTAGAGCTTGCTTGATAAATATTTAAATATTCTGGTTCAATATTTGCTCTTAAACCTTCTACTACCCCCAGCTCCACTAGAAGCCAGGTTTATTACATAGGGAAAAGTAGAATGAGACCCTTAATCTCATAAAAGTGCAGATAGGTGTGGGACTTTTGTAGGTGACCTACTGACAATGAGCAAGTTAGAGAAAAACCAGGCTAATTTCTAAAATGATCAACGGAAACTATCCAGAGCAGAGCAATTTAGCAACTATTGCAACCGTGCGAATTTCAGCATGGGTTAATACATCATTTCTTTGGGCGTTAAATAACGGCACAAATATCAATAATTGATTACCGTCAGTGAAATCACGTTGTATAGTTAGTTTAAAGGTCCCATATTGTCAAATCTGAAATTTCCTTTCTGTTTTCATGATAAGTGAGGTCTAGGTGCTATTTAAGTACCATATATGTTTAATAAGTTTAAAAATGTTGTTATATTTGATGTAACATTTGCATGCTGTGCGTCACTCAGAAAATATCAGGCCAATCAGAAGAGAGGCCATATATATATATATATATATATATATATATATATATATATATATATATATATATATATATATATATATATATATATATATATATATATATATATACATAATAACATATACAGTTGTGCTTGTATGATTAAATAAACAATAGCATGCAATTTTCATGATCCCTCTTATTTTGTTAAAATTATTAACATTTTGCATATTCTGAGGGGCATGTAAATTTATGAACACAACTGTGTGTGTGTGTGTGTGTGTGTGTATGATAAAGGGTTTGTACCTGTATGTGGAGGCCCCTGGCCCTCCTGTAAGCTCTGACTGTCCACCGAGATGCCACTGTCACTGTGGAGTTTCTCTCCCTCAGGAGAAGGGGTCTGACTGGGGTTTGCACTGCACGCTCTGTTATTGGCTCCTTGCTTGTTTTGCTTACAACTGTTCCACCTAAAATTTAATGGAATTCAATGGAAGCATGAGAACAGTTTATTAGAAAATCTGTATTTATTTCTAACCTAAAATTGAAGTGTGACAATTCTGCACCACTCTTCCTCCCCCTGCCATTGTTCAGACAAGCTTGAAACACCCAAACTCTCCCTATTGGTTTAGTCAGAAATGGAGGCCCACTCAAACAAGCAATGATTTGAAAGCATCAGGACATTCACACCCTAAAGGAACAAAAGCGGGTCAAAGTCACACCCTCCAGCTGTGATTTTAATATTTTATGAGCCCTTTACCCCAAAACCTCCATCTGTGTCTGCTTACAAAACTGTCTGCCTTATTTGAATTTTTATCTACATTCAGTAGTTATTTTGCATCTTTTCATATGCGGTCTTGATTATTATATTGCCAGGTTTGCTTGAGGCTTTGAATGCAATACATTAAATCCGAAATGAAGGTTATGGGGTTTTTTTATCTGACCTGAGATCAGTGTCTCTGTTTTACTTCACATAATAAACAATGTGCTCGTGATGGATCAGATGGAAGAACAGCCTAGAAGCGTTTTTTGCTTTTTGCTTCTTCAGTTTATAAATACAGCTGAACTGAAGCCCACATAGCTTGAGCGGAGATGAATCTGGTCCTCCTCACCGTTTAAAGATGATGAAGGCCACCAGGCACAACAGCACTGCAGCCAGTATGGAGGTGTAGATGGGAATGAGGTTGCCACTCAGCCCATGGAGTCTCTTCAGCCCAGGGTCAGCTGTGGTCACGCTCTCCGTAGGACTGTCAGGAGGAGACTTGACTGTATATAAGACATCTGATGGAGCACGAGAAGAAGAATAAGAGGGGGAAGAAAAAGGCGGAGGAGAAGATGCAGTGTATGGAGAAGGAGAAGGAAAGGTTGAGCTGTTAGGCGGATCTACATCTGTTGGAGGAAAAGGACAAAGACAAAGAAATAGACAAAATCTGTTAGTTGCTTAAAAAGAAGGAATTGGCATTAGAGATTTATAAACCAAGTTAAAAATGCATAAACCATGCAGTTATTACAGTATACGAAAGGAGCTACAGCCATTTATGAAAGACAAGAAGAACACTTATTTTATTTATTTATTTATTACAATTTCAATAAAAGTAGTTATAGAAATGATTTGCAATTATGTTTTTGCAAATCATTCATAAAAACACTTTTGTTCAGATTGAGGTATTGAGATGACAGTGGAAGTGGAAAAAAATTAACAGTACAGTTAACACTCTTTCTGATTGGGTTCTTTATTTACTCATCCTCATTTAACATAAATTGCGAAAAATGCTTGGACCCCATTGGCTTTCACTGTATAGATGCAAACAGTTTTGAAATGACATGAGGGTGAATAAATGTTGACATGTTTTTCTGGGCAACTGTTACTTTAAGATCATGTTAGTCACAACATTAGCGGACCATGACATGGATTCTGTTTTTCTGGACATTCTGGAATTCTGGACACAAAAAGAGCTAATTTGCCACAGATTTGAAAAATGTTCTCACATCACCAACGTGTTTGATTACCAAATAATTAAATTTTCTGTTATCTATTAAAAGAGTGTGGAAACAAGCATGGAAAATATTAACCAGATTCCGTCTAGGTCTAGTCATTAGTTTCTGAAACAATCCCAAAATAAAAGACACAAAGCAGCCCAGTGAACATTGTAAAATTGAGTAAAAGCACATTAGTACTGAGACTGCTTTGTCTTGGCCCTGTGAACTCTGTTCGCCGGCGAGCTAAAAAAATGATTCTTTGGATTTGATTATCTTTGATTCGATTGGGGGCCGTAATAAACAGGCTTTGTCCTGAGTCAAACCTAATGGACATTCAGCTAGTGCAGGAGACTGTGATTAGATTGAAGAGGTAGAAGAGAAGAGCTCGGCCCAAGTAGGACAGGCATCGCCCCGGGCTACTGAGTGTGTTTGTGTGTGTGTGTGTGTGTGTGTGTGTGTGTGTGTGTGTGTGTGTGTGTGTGTGTGTGTGTGTGTGAATGGGTGGTGTAAGTTATACCATAGACAGATGGACAGACACATTGAGGATCATCAGATATTCTGGTTGTAGGGGGATGAGGGGTCATTGGGGGTTTGGTTTTGGGGAAGGGCTATGCTTCAGGGAATGTAGAGTATGGATTTATTGATCAAAGTACTGCAGCATGAAACATTTTGGAGGGAATTTTGGGCATGCGAGCTAGTTTTGTGGCGCGCTTAATAATTTACCTCATTCATGAAACAAAAGCAGAGGGAATTTCTGAAACACATTGTTGCATTAATGTGACAATTTATGTTGATGGTTGCCAGGTGTTGCTGTTAATATTTAATTTTAATGTTTTGAGACAGTATGCAGTTGCCAGGGTTTAGGTTGTTCAGGCATTGGTGTTTATAGGTTGTTCTTGGAGGTTTTTCCATTCATTTCTTTCATTGGAATTTAAAAGGTATTTGTTAAAGAGTGGTAATCAATTTAAACAAAACAAAATCATGCGTGTCGCTTGTTGTTTCTTTGTCAAATGTACAATTTACTAGTAAGGTAAAATAGATTCTACACATTTTCATAATTTGTTTTAGTTCAGAAACATAATTTAAAACCATCAGTTGTTTCTACATTAATTCTCAAGGTTTCTAAAGAGAATTCATATGTGAATTAGATTGTTAAATTACATTCCAACATCTGCATTTAAACCGCTGTGATTTAAACCCAACTAGTTTCTTCTGTTAGTTAGCTAATCTGGTAAATAACATATTGAAGTTATAATTTTATAACATGTAAGTAGCATATTAAAGCTATAATAACAAATGTGTCTTAATTTAATAATAATAGTTTGTTGGTTTGTTTATTTTTTTATTTGTTTTCTATGCTGTCGATATGGCAACTAGTAAAAAACATATCATAAAAAGGAATCATCATGCTAGCATGTGAGCAACCTCAAATGAAAGAAAACCAAGCTGATGAAACAGATCTGGCAACCGATCCATTGTGTATTTGACAACATCAAAGGTTTCTTTTTACAACATGTTTTTGCATCATTGAGCAACGTAGCCATATGCTAGACATATGATCATGCATTTAAGTCAGAAACCATTTAATATGGCTCAGAAGGCAGGAGTTTATTGTACAATGTGAAGTCCTTTCATTATAAAAAAGTATACACAAATAAGAGATTCATTGTGTAGTGTAGAGAGTTTATTAAAGGGAACTATTGAGACAAATATTAGTGTTTATAAAGGAAGCAATCTTTGTGTGCTTTCTAGGCTATATTATGAATGCTGAATTGGAATAAAATAACTGTTTGATTTTAAACTTCCAATGACTGACATAGCGGTAACCATAGCAATAGATAGGACAAAAATATGTCCAAATATATTATTAGGGTTAGAGCACACTCACTAATGCTGATTAGAGGTAGTGATAATCCACATAACCACAAATTGCACTGTGTGTATTACTGGCACAGAAGTGTATGTTGGGCTAAATTTGGAACGATCTTGTCTCTTATGTGATTAACTTTAATGAAGCAAAATGTGTATTGATAATTTATAGAGTGACTCAACTTCCTTTAGTTCAGGAAACCCAAACCCGATGGTAAACCACTTCAAATATGATGCACACCGGATGAAAAGCGCAAAAGCCCAATATTTAGTCACCAAATCTAATCAGGCAAAAAGTTTGCTTTAAAAATGAAGATAATGACATTGATGAGTCACACTGAACACTGTAAAAAGTGATTTAAAAATTAAAATAAATAATGCAAAGCGAAAGTCATTAGTTACAGTAGCAGCTAACGGAAGGTCTGTATTTTTAACAGTTTATCAGTATGCAGTTAAAAATAAATGGAATTTCTGTAATATAATGCTTTTTAGTTCCAGGTCTCTTTTTCAGTGTAAGAATATGGCATTTTTATGACCTTGTTCAAATCACTGATCTTAACAAACACCACTATTATCCACGTCTCTTGTGAGATTTGAATTGTGTTTGCAGGTATACCGCTCTAAAATTCAATTTTTCAATTCACATCCGCTCCCTTTTCCTAGTGCAGTCTCTGAATAATATACCATTCCATAAACACACACACCCATACACGCAGTGAATCATTGGACAAGGGACACCAGACACCATCACAGACAGAGATGTTCTTTGTCAAGGAACAATCCCCCCAACCAAACCCCCATGTCTCTGTAACTCCTTTGCCTCTCCGTATTGCTTTCTTTCTTTTCCATTATCTCCCCATCACATCTCTCTCATGCATGGTTGACCTTTAGTCGGGTGGTTATCCTTGCTTCATGAAGACAGAACTCACTCATTCACACATAGCTCTGTCTTTTCCTTTCTAATGCTACTTGCTGCTCCTTTTTCCTTCTCAGTATTTCTTGTTCTTTTGATGTTTCTATGCATCATATTGTTCTTTTGCATATACAGATACAGATGATCAGTGGCATGAAAGTTGAAGGGAAGTGCAATATGAAGTGTCACATGACATGAGAGAGGGCAGTGTCACTGTGATTGGTTGATTACCCGTCAATGTGTCAGGCTATCATCTCAATAAGATCCGACTTTCATGATCATAAACGGTCCAAAAATTGACCCGGGGTGCATTTACCATACAAAGACTGCTTACCATAGCAGTGTGATGCATTTGTTGGAGAAATTAACTAGTTGGTTAGTCATGACTGTTTCCCAAAAATGTAGAAATACGGTTATCTCTGTTGTTTGAGCCACACTGGTTCGACAAAATAGGACTGTTGTTAATGACATCAATTGCAGGAAGTAACTCTAATTACTAATTTGTATTGCGTCTTCATGGCTTTAATGACAATTCTTAGCTGTTCGGTATTCTGGGATATTCCCGCTGCTTTCATCTTCCTGGATATGTGGTTTAAAATGCTCAGTTTCTTCCCTTGCATTCCCTCCTACGCACTCAACAAGAGTTTCATTTCACTTTACAACACATAATACCCCAATTATCTGCCGCTTTTCATAACTAGAGAGAGAATAATGCTCCCAACGTTAGTAACTGTCAAACAATTCTCACGAAGCTTGCGCCTCGTGCTATACAGTAGGGCTGCACGATTAATCGATATTGTAATCGCAATTACAGATAACAAAATTATGCAATCGTTCAAAGTGGCAATTGATCGTAAATCCACTTATGTTATTCTGTGTGCTTAAGATGTGCTTTTTCTTTCTACAGATTGTCTTAAGGGTGCTTCCATGGACTTTTTCTCACGTTTCTCCACAGCGGACGCCGTTGTAGTTGGGTTAACTTAACGAGCAGTGAATAGAAGAGAACCATGAATGTATTTTTTTTGCATTCTCATTTGCTCAAATAGCAAAAAAATAGAGAGGGACACATTTACTGTCACTCCCACAGACGCTGTATTAGAAACACCCTTGCATTAGCATAAACAATTTTTTTGAGTGATTTAATGCAATGGTAATATAATACAAAGAATGGTGTTATAAATGCACATCAATTTTTAAAAGCAAATACAAATATGTAAAAATACGGCATGCAGTTGTTTCCAACAAAGGTATAAATATCATTCAGTGTAAATTGCGATAATCGTAATTAATAATCGCAATTACAACTTCAAGAGAATAATCGACAATTATGCAACCCTATTTTGTCAAAGACCTGTTAATATACGGCAGCTCTCTCTCCATTATAAACTAAAACTATAACAATTAAATACAAGTACAATGATGAATGTAATAACGTCCACAACAAATAAGTGATAACGTAATTTTCATTGTAAATGCATTTTTTTCTGGGCCGCCAGAAATTTACTGTAAAAGAATGTGCCATATTTGTAACAATGGCACTAACAATGCAGTTATTTTACTACGTCATACTATACAGCATACCACATTATGAGCAACAGAAGCTGACAGGCCTTTCTAACACATTTTATGGCATAATTGACCGTATGCATGCATTACTGTAATCATGTATGCCTATGAAAGCAAAAAAAAAAAAACACAGACAGGTTATCATTTTTCACAATCACAACTGTTTGATTAGTCAGTGCGAAGGTGACTAGCTGCCTCATATTAGTCTAAAACGAGAGATGGTTGGGAGAAAGTGCTTCCTGTAAGCAAGACCTGACTGTGTCATTATGTTTATCGGGAATATACACGGTGACATGCCTTGTCATGCTGGAGAAAAGAGCAGAATATGTAACGTGTTGTTCGCATGCATGCATGCTCTCTGCGGCAAAATGTGATACCGCTCACAAAAGGTCAGCGTGAGTAACCTGAGACGGCAGCGAAGAAACTCCATCTCTATTATCGACCACAAACGCTTCTGTACATATGCTTTCTCCCTCCCGCCACTAAATCTGTCTCTTGATACGCATCTGTCTTTTCTTTTTCATTTCTGCTTTCAGATTTGTTTTCTTTCTTACTTTCAGATCTTTTGCTACGGCTCTTTCCTTTCTCGTTCGAAGCCTTTTTTCTTTATCAAGTCTTGTGAGCCAGCAAATCTGCATGATCTGTATTGTGTCAACAGAGTCAAACCGAGCCTCTCTAATCATCAAGTTAACCTAGTCTAGGGTAAGTCAGACCTCACTGGCAGGCAGGGAAATCTGATCTTCAATCAGTACTTCCTACTACCTGATTTAATTAAGTGCTAATGCATAAATGCTGTTCAGTGCCGCCCCGTGATCTTTAGGGCTTCCTGTCAGTTAGGGACAAGAATATTTCCTTTTCTAAAACAGATTACACTGTAAAAACTTGATGTTTCTTTGCAAATAAAACATTATTTATAACTGGATTTTTTCCTTAAAGAAAAAAATATTCCTCAAAATATCATATTTAATACAATGTGTTACTTATCATTTCTTTACACTTTATTTTAAGGTGTTCTTGTCACAGTGAAATCGTACATTTAAGTAATATTTATTAATTACATGTACTTACTATATGGTTAGGGATTAGTTTAGAGTTATGTTAATTATTTAATTATGCATAATTTATTGTTCTTGTAATAGTAAGTCCATGTATGTGCAACAAGGGCACCATAAAATAAAGTGCAACCCAAAATTGACAATCATTTTAAAATACAATAATTATATTTATGCCATATTATTGTTTGTAGGTTGCAGTTAATGCATTGGTCCAAAAATTAATGTAAAATAAGAAGACAGCAGGAATTACAGCTGGCGTGTAATCATTGGATTGTCAGGCATTTTTATGAATAAATATTCTTTTTAAATAAATCGGTAGTCGGTTTTGGTTTTAGAATCTCTGATTATTTTCTTGCTTAAAAGTATAACGTAACTGTGGCATTACGTGATTTGAGCCTGCCCTGCCCCTCCAATCCTGGCTGACACATACAGTCTATGACCATCAATACTGATTAACTCCGCCAGCCAATGAACTTCCATGTTTGAATGTCAGCGGTTTCATCCGGACACACTCTTGCTGAGCAATTTAGCGGGTGAACCTTGACATTAGGGTTGTAAAGGGGAAGATTGTGAGATAAAAGAATAGATGTAAATTGTTCTCAACTGAAAGAATTCTCTTGGAAGAAAAAAAAATCATAGTAAGTAGCTTAAATTCCACACTGGGAATCTTGGAATTTCAATTATTTATATCCAGCCACAAAAACGGCTACATCCCAGAGAGAGAGAGCAGGATAAAAACCACTGGGCTAAAAGTTTCAGAAATTTATTAGGCAGAAAACTGGCCTGTGACACAAGCGCAGGCACACGCCGGATCATCACCCCGAACTCTCACATCAGGGCAAAGCGTTACGTTACCCCGGAAAACAGCTCATCACTCCATCCACTAATGTCATAGGGCACATGCCAGACAAGTGCGGACAGCTGGGGGATGAGCAGTTGTCATGAATGGACACACTTCATTGTCGTAGGACGGGGAGGGTGGGGCAAACAGAGGGAGAGATTGATTATTTCTGTCCAGTACAGACAGGCGTCTCTGTTTCAAGGCATACATTGTGCTCTGCAAAAAGAGAGGTCAAAGTTAAAAAGTCAATATGGGTGATGATAAATCTTTAGGTTTGGATGGGAGGGATATTGACCAACAAAGCTCTTTTATGTGCTTCCACACATTTAATGTGGGGAAAGCCCTCCACTGTCAAATGGCCACTTACAAATAATGAATCACAAGAAAATTGAATTATAAAGTTTCATTTTTAAATGAAAAATTTGGGGTCATAATATCTCTAAATATTTTAAAAAGTATACGAAATGTATTTCAATTATTAATTTTAAAGGCGAGTTTTGATTTTCCTTAGCATGTGAATAATCATATGGAAGCCCATTTCCGCCACTGAATAAAAAATAAAAACTGCGATATATAAAGTCGCAATTACAAGAAAAAAGGTGGAATTGCGTGATATAAACTTTATATCTCAGAATTCTGACTTTGTATCACACAATTCAGACTTTGCATCTTGCAATTGCGAGTTTGTATCACGCAAGGAAAAAGGCAGGAAGTTGCAATAACTTTTTTAACGTGCTTCCATCACCTTCAACAGTGTTTTTTAATTATTTACAGATTAACTTTAAGTGAGATGATGGGAAGTGGAATCACTGACAGAAAATAAACTCTACAAGATCAAACATATTCACTGATTTTTTTTGTGTTGCCTGTTAAATCAATTTGTACTCTGTTTTGGTTTGATAATCAATGATTATCTTCTCTTTTAAAGGAAGTTGTCTTTGGCAAAATATATTTTTATTTTAGATTGGGGTAAAATGTGACCTGTGACATAAAATGTGACAGATTCACTCGGGTATTTTGAGATTGATGGGGCTCTTTGACACGCACCACAACTTCATGCTTTTCAATGAAATTACACGCCATTTTCATGCCGCCTCTTACCACACATGACTAATCTCCCATTAAAGCAGGGAAAGACAACTAATGTCTCAAATATGAATCTGACTGAAGTTTTTCACACTTTTCAGGGGTCTAAGTGCAGTTTCTGGATTTTTGAACATTTTTGAACAATTACATTTATGCACTGAATTGCACTACGTTATGAGTGACCAGAAAATTAATTCACCCCATTCATTTCTGGCAGAAGGTGTGAAAATCTCCATCTGTAATCTGGTAAATTCTTGATATATAAAAATATTCCTCATCTAAAACAGACAACTCACTTCCTTGTTGCCGACAACACCGCGTTTCATTTACTTTTTTCTAGAGTTTTCCATGTTTGTAGAACCCAGGACGACCTGAAATAAGTAGCCACCTATGACCTGTGACCTCTCACCTTCACGTTAAGACCCAAGCAAAAGGTCAGATAGGGTCAGAGAAAATCTTACATTGATCATTACCGGATTAACATCACTTAGACACACATGTCTGGGCAGTCAGGCAAACCAGATAATCAATGTTTAATATTTGCTGATTAGCTGCTGACAATGGCAATAATAATCTTTGTTTAAGACAATTACGTTTCTATGACAATCCAGGGTAACACTTTATTTTGATGGTCCCTTATGAACATTCTGTTGACAATAAGTAACTTTGCACCTACATGTCAACTTTCATTAGAGTATAAGCATTAGAGTCTGATTATTATCCACTAACTCTTTATTGTGATGATCTCCCAACAGACATTCTGCTGACTTTTCAAGAACATGCCAACTTATTCTAACCCTAACCCTACCAGTCTACTAATAGTCTACTAACCAAAGCTAACCAAAATGATGGATATTTGGGTTATACTTATTATTATACTTATACTTATACTTATACTTATACTTATTATGGGTTATGAAAGGTTCATATTTTGGTTTTTGGTGCCAAACAACAGGTTGTTGTACATGTAAGGTCAAGAAACACTTTCATTTTCTTATAATATGCATTTATTTTTACCTTTTTTCTTCAACAATACAATAATTTTTTTTCCAGACCTCTCCGGTGATTGGTCAATTTCATTTAAAGCAGTGTTTGTGAGCTTTAAGACTGCATTTTCATTCAGACAAACGCGAAACCAGTAAGTTTGGCTTGGGACCCGTTTTAAAAACGACTCGTTTTAATGACTAAGAGTCGTCTCTTTCTAACGTTCTAATTTTATTCACGGTGCATTTTCAGATTTAAAACTTAGCAGGATTTTTTCATTCGCTTAAGAACTGTATTAGACGCTGCATGAAAACTCATTTTCAAAAATCCAAAATAGGTATACTTTAAGTAATGAAACTTTAGTTTTAAAGACGATTTAATACGCTAATGTTTCACATTGTGTGGATTTTTGAGGGGAATCTCTATATGCACGCACACACACATTGCACAGAATGCTTAAAAATGCATCATATATTGTCCGCGTAATGCCATAATGATAATACATTAAGAAAGTACATTGAAAATCCATTTATGGACCCTGTTGCACTTAGTATGGTTTCCTTTGATAGCAGATCTTGGGCTGTGTACAAAGCCTCTTTCTCTGATCCTCTTCTGAAACCATGTTTGCGGCCAGGCACAGAACAAAGCCTGTAATGTTGACTGCAGATCTTTGAATGTGATCCTTTACTCAAGATACTGTTAATTTTATTCACAGCTAAGTTCAGCTCAGAAATAAGATGGCAAATATTAAGCTTCCGGCTATGCCAAAAGCATCTGACATTATACAGAAAGTTCAGTGAGCTGGGCACACAAAACGTAGAAGTGTTTCGGGCTTTCTCAGTATTAAATCCTACTGCTTGTCTGATTGTCACATTTACATAATAGTGAACTGAGAATGACACAATGCTCATTAGCAAATGCACGTGCACTCGTAGGCTGAACTGTCTTATCATACTTCTTTTGTTTTTGACATAATCAAACTTTGTATTGACACTTTTATGTTTCGTTATTATATACTAAATTTAATGTATGCTATTGGTCAACAGTTAATAATTACACATTGTTTTATGCTTTTGTAAAAAGTCTCTTATGCACACAGAGGCTGAAATGAGATAATTTAAAAGAACTGTCTTCTATTAGAATAATAATTTATTCCTATGATGGCAAAGCTGAATTTTCAGCAGCCATTACTCCAGTGTTCAATATCACATGCTGATGCATAATGTTTGCGTGATAACGGTTGTATTTTTCTTCTTCAGCATTCACTGATAAATAGAAAGCTGTAAAGAACAGCGTTTAAGTGAAACGGTTTTGTAATGTTAAAGTGCCTTTACTGTCACTTATTGATGAATAAAAGTCGTAATTTCTTACAAAAACATTCTACAAACTTTTGAATGATAGATTATCCTGTTTGTTCTATAAACATTGATAATAATAATATTAATAATAAGCATACTGGAATAATTTCTGAAGGATTATGTGATACAGGAGGGAACAGTTAATGTAAAAGTCAATGAAAGTGATTTTGTGGCACTTTGGGATTGCGCGATAAAGTGCTGTTCACTTGTAGAATCCAAGCTTCTAGAGGGCACAGAAGTCTGAATTAAATGAATTTAGGTAGTGGAGTGCAGAGTCAGTGGTGGTTTTGTAGGCAAACATCGGTGCCTTGAATTTTAATGTGAGCAGCTATTGGTAACCAGTTCAAATTGATGAACTAATGTGTGACGTGTGTTCTTTACAGCTCATTAAAGATTAATCTGGCGACCGCATTCTGGATTAATTGTAGGGGTTTAATAGAACTGTCAGGAAGACCTGCCAAGAAAGTGTTGCAATTGTTCAACCAGAACAGAATAAGACATAATAAAGGAGTTGTGAAGCATGTTCTGAATGAAAGAACCTTCTTAATGTTGTATAAAGCATGTTGTATAAACTGCTAATGGGCAGTTTTAGCAATGTGGTCTGAGAAAATCAGCTGACAATAAATCACAACTCCGAGGTTTCTAGCTATTTTTGTAGAACAGCGTTTAAGTGAAAAGGTTTTGTAATGTTAAAGTGCCTTTACTGTCGCTTATTGATGAATAAAAGTCGTAATTTCTTACAAAAACATTCTACAAACTTTTGAATGATAGATTATCCTGTTTGTTTTTTAAACATTGATAATAATAACATTAATAATAAGCATATTGGAATAATTTCTGAAGGATTATGTGATACCGAAGATTGTAGCAATGATGTTGAAAATTTGGTTTTTGGAAAAATTTGGAATTTTTAAAAAAATTACATGCAATAGAAACAGTTTTATTTGAACAGTACTTTGCAATGCTACTGTTTTTACTGTATATTAAGAAATTAAATGCAGCACTGGTGAAAATAAGAGACAGTTAGTAAACAGTAGTAAACACGATTATAAACTATGACTATGACAAAGTATTAAACATACAATGACATATTAAAATTTGTCAACCTTTTTGTTGTGACACAAGCTCCTGAAATACCAAATTTTGAATATACTACAGACTTATAGAAGCACTGTTGTTGTGTATTCTTTAAAAACATGAAGAACATTTAATGCATAAAGTAAAATAAATGAAAAATCAATTTTAACTGGTGGTAGAAAGTTACTAACCACCTAGATATGCCTTAGCAACACAACTCCCTAGCAACCACTCGGCAACACACACACACAAAACAAATACATAAATAAAAACCAGTACACTAGTAGTGTATTGGTTATGCAAAAATCTAATTGTCATCATTTTAGGTTGTTATAGGCCAACACACAGGCCAGTGATTTTTTAACCAAGCAAAACATTTGGTGACAGACATCAGTTTGGCCCACTGTGTCAAGATGACCCATATATTTACAACCACTATTTGATTTTTATTTTCTTTTCTCTTACCTTGGCAGACAGCATCACTGACAGACGTGCAGCTTTTCAACTCCATCTCAGGCTGATCGCAGACGGTGCAGGGCATGCAGGGGTCAAAAGAGGTCTCCTGATCCGAATATGTGTCATCCAAGCACTCCTCACATACCGTGTCACGATCAAACATACAGCGCATCAGCACACCCTGGCCAAAAGGACACACCGTGCAGGCCTCACAGCGGCCCGTCAATTTGCTGAAGAAGAACCCATAGTTACAGACACACACCGCGTCGTTGGCATCAGTGCAGGGTGTCAGCATGCGTGTGAGTTCAGAACATGGCGTACACGGCTGGCACCGCTCCGTGTGGCTGAAGTTCTCTGAGAACGTCTCACCTGAAGACAAAAGGCGAAAAGCTTAAGATAACAAGTCTTTTTGCACATACAAAGTTAGTAGTTGTATTACCATCATTACCATCATAATTAAACTCAATAAAAAAGACTCAAAATTAAACATTTTATTTCTTATTTTCATTCATGAAGTACTAAAATAACAAAAAATTACACATGAAATAAAATTTAAAACAAAATTAACACATTAATTTAAAAGATCATAGTATATTAATGATAACAGACATTAATTTCAGTTCATATATATGTATATACACATTTACATTTAGTCTTCTATATATACATTTAGTAGTATAAGTAGCAAGGTTTGTGTATATATAAAAAAGTTTTTTAAATAAAAAATGAAACTAAATTAAAAAATAGAATTAGAATAGAGAGTTTTACAGTTAGAGGGTCAAATAAAGATGGAAGATATGTGTTTTTAGCTGTTCTTGAAGATGGCTAAGGACTCAGCTGCTCAGATTGACTTTGGCAGTTCATTCCAACAGGAGGGAACAGTTAATGTAAAAGTCAATGAAAGTGATTTTGTGGCACTTTGGGATTGCGCGATAAAGTGCTGTTCACTTGTAGAATCCAAGCTTCTAGAGGGCACAGAAGTCTGAATTAAATGAATTTAGGTAGTGGAGTGCAGAGTCAGTGGTGGTTTTGTAGGCAAACATCGGTGCCTTGAATTTTAATGTGAGCAGCTATTGGTAGCCAGTTCAAATTAATGAACTAATGTGTGACGTGTGTTCTTTACAGCTCATTAAAGATTAATCTGGCGACCGCATTCTGGATTAATTGTAGGGGTTTAATAGAACTGTCAGGAAGACCTGCCAAGAAAGTGTTGCAATTGTTCAGCCAGAACAGAATAAGACATAATAAAGGAGTTGTGAAGCATGTTCTGAATGAAAGAACCTTCTTAATGTTGTATAAAGCATGTTGTATAAACTGCTAATGGGCAGTTTTAGCAATGCAGTCTGAGAAAATCAGCTGACAATAAATCACAACTCCGAGGTTTCTAGCTATTTTTGTGGAAGTTATCTTTGATGTGCATAACTGAATGGTGAAATTGTGATGAATTGATGGGTTTGTTGAAACCACAAGCAGTTCTGTCTCGGCAAGGCTCAGTTGAAGGTGATGATCCTTCATCCAGCAGGAAATCCTGTGAGACATGCTGTCTCATATCATCAGGATGGAATGAGAGGTAAAGTTAATCATCATCATAGTTATATGAAAAGCCATGTTTCTGAATGACAGAACCTAGTGATATCATGTAGAGAGAGAGAAGAGAAGTGGTCCAAATACCGAGCCCTGAGGCATCCCAGTAACTAGATGTTACAACTTGGACACCTCACCCCTCCAAGTTACATTGAAGGACCTATCTGAGAGGCAAGACTAAAATCACTGCAGTGTGGTTCCTGAGATGCCCTTTGAGTTTAAGGGTGGGAGGATGATCTGGTTATTGACCTTGTCAAAAGAAGCGGAAAGATCCAGCAAGATAAGTATTGAAGATTTGATAGCTGATCTTGCCAGTTGAATCTGTTGGTTGCGTGAGAAAGGCAGAAATTTGGTTTAAAACAACTCTCTCAAGCGTTTCAGAAATGAAAAGAAGAAGGGAAACCAGTATTTAGTTCTCTAAAAAAGTTGGGTAAAGAGTGGGTTGTAGTGGTGTTGCACGACCCTGTTTAAATAATACGGCAAAAACACCAGTGTGAAGGGATGTGTTAATGATGTGAGTGAAGGAAATACGGCAAGAGAAATGGCTTGAAAGAATTGAGATGGAAGAGGATCAAGCAGAAATGTAGTAGAATGATTGCAAATAATGAATTTGGAGACTTAAAAAGAAGGATGTTAATGAGTATATGGTAGCTGGAACTTACATTAGCTGTGTTTATTTAAACTCATGGTATATTATATAATAAAAAATCTAATTTATCAGTTTTATAATATATATATATATGCTTAGCTTTTATTAGCTTGTATTATTTTTTTTATTAACAATCAACTGCAAAATATGTTACAAGGTTTAATGATTTGATAGATAAATCTTTTTCCACAATATGGTGTTTGATTGATTACGAAGCCAATATTACATTTTATAAATTTCAAAACTGCCCTGAAAGGATGAAATAATGTCACATTTAGAGTTTGGGCCATAACTTTTTTAGTTTTAGGAAAAAGGGTAAAAAAAAAAAAATTCACATCTAGAATCAACAGGAAGCTAGAAGAAATTATGATGTCAGTATTGCAATATTGAGTGTAGAGCAAATATCTAATGCTGCATGCTTATGGTATTGTATTCCCATCCTCCATCCTCAGATATATTAGTGGATAGAGGTCTAGCTATCACTAAATTATTCAGGAAGCTATTTTGTCTGTGTATATGTGTGTGTGTGTTTGTGAGACAGCACAACTCTTGTGACTAGCCCCTCTTTAGGGCACATCGCCTCAGTGTCCCATACCATATTAAGTGTTTCAGTATATGCCAAAGGCTGGATATTCGTGGAAGCAATGACCAGACAGTGGCGGAGAGAAAGATAACACGCTAATGCCATAGTTATCCTTACATCTATCCATCAGAATGGATGAAACGCTACTGTGTCGTTGTGCTGGACAAATAGAGTTTGCACATTATGGGTTCCCCTGTGTGCCGGAGCTGCTAATGGCCCTAATGATAACGGGTAATGTGCTGGCTTATGGGGGCCAGTTATTGGGGCTTTATTTAGGAGACTGTGATGGGTAGTCTGTGCATTTCCTGCAGATGAAATCCCGTCCACTCAGGCTTTCTCCCTCTGAGTCTACTCTTCTCCTGAGCTCTACCCTTTGAGATCCATTAGCATAATGCTAGCCATCAATAATGCATGTCTATGCATTATGACAGACGGCCGATGTGTGGGGGTGTTCTCAACCATCATGGATTTTATGTGTCAATTAACATTAGGACTATAAAGTGCTGATGTAACGTTCTGTCGATAGCTTCTGTTTATCAGTTCCAAAAAAAGGACACCAACTCTGCAGTACATAATTCACTCTTTTATGAACTGTATGAAAGCATGTCTCATAATACTCATGTCTTCAGATCAAAATGATGTGGGCTATTAATGGCTGATGCGATACAAATAAATGCGATAATTGAAGAGAACTGGCAAATGGCCAAACAAAAGGCCAAAATAAAAATTATTAGCTTAAAAGAGCTGTTTCTAATTGATCTAAACCATGAAATGAGTTTTGTTGGTTATAATCAATCAATCAATCAATCAGTCATCCACTTTTATTTATATAAACAGTATAAAATGAGAAAATATAGTCTTACCTTTTATTAAGCTAAACTATAATAGTATTTACCTTTTGTATCAGAGCATTACGCAGTGAACGATCAGTACAAAAGAAGCTAAAGACTTCACATCCCAAATTCACTTCATTGTTTGGACACTAAATTTCTCCCCCTTTGATAAGGTCAATTACGAAAATACACACCTGGTTCTTTTGACAAAGCGCTTGTATGTGTCAGGAATTAATATGAGACAGTTAACTTAAATGATCACTCCTCAAACAGCTGTTTTGATTCCAGTTCCATCCCAAATGCTACTTTTACATGTCTACGCATTATTGCTGAAGTGCTGTCAAGAAGCATTTGGTGACTTATGAGACTGTGAAAGGAACAGTTTGGGGTTTTCGGCATGTAATGGTTTGGTTGATTGATGAGGAACGCAGATCCCAGCACAGGCCCTTAGGGAAGACTTGACGAAGAGATGGGAATTACAGAATGTTTGGGGTTGTAGTGAATGACAGGAGGTCTTGGTGGACATGCCTTGCTGTGACCTTTACCCAAGGCTACTAAATATTAACAAAAAAACGAACATGCACAGAACCGAAGAGTGGGTCAGTTAAAGTTATCTGTCTGCGTGATTGATATGTTAAATGGATATTTATAAGATGTTATTTTATATGAAATTGGATCTATTCAATATCTAATATACACCAGTATGGTTAGACGCATAGAAAGTAGTAGGGAAAGAAACTCAGTGGCCTTTCTCAAAATGTTCTCATCTACATCTCCGGCCATTTGATCTGAGCTATGCTATCCACAATAATTGTATAGCTCTATACTCTTAATGTACGTCAACAAGTGTTTCATTTGTCTATTCTTCTTTCTCCTAATGCATTTTAGAAGAAACGTTCACCATTCATACAGCAGTCTAAAGCTCTGATTGCATTCCATTTTTTTTTACTTCACATTTAATACAGCATTTACCAAAATATATAGTCATAACAATTCAACTCAAGAGTTACATTTAAAAACACCAAGAACTGCAGAATGCCCAGACAGCCCCATGATCCATGTGTCAGATTAAAATTGAATTATAATAACATATTTAGGTAAGCTTTTATAAAGTGCATTTTATAATAATGTCACATTTAAATATTCACCTCATTCATTTTTATGCTTTAGTATTTTTTTTGTACTTTAAAGCCTATCTTTTATTGCTCTTAAGTTTATTTGATTGCTTCTTTTATTCTAATTTTGAATAAAAGCATCTGCTAAATTCCTAAATTTAAATGTAAAAGCACATATAAAACTTTTTAATTTATTGTAGTGTGTTATTTAATATTACACACATATAATTTATTGTATAAATTTTTAATATTTATTTATTTATTTCATTTTTTTGTTTTGTTTAAGGGCATGAAACTCTCCATAAATACTGCGTGTGCTAAGGGATGACTATTCTTGGTCACATTTCTGGCTGCTTGTCCTCAATTTCCATTTATTTCTCTTTTCCTATCTTGTCTTGTTCAGCTGGGTCGTGCAAACAGACATGTGGGAGATGCTGAGGTTCTGGCAGGCTGTGTCCTGAGACTTGGCTCTGGACCATTCTCTGTACTCTGTTACGTGACCCTGCCAGTGCAACAAATGCATGTACCACTGGATCGCGCCTTAATTAATCTCACTTAGAGCTCACCAAAACACTCAGATTGGTCTCTGAGCTCTCCAGACAATGTTTTGTCAAGTCTCATTTCCTAAAAGCATTTCCCCTTTAACTACTAATTACCGTTCACAGCTCAAAGGCCCCCGGCCTCCCCTCAAGTGAGAGTTCAGCACAGGAAATGGCATTTTAAATAAGGCAGCTGCTTCATTTTAGCAACACCGTGGCCAACATCTCTGTAGATACTCACTGTCAAGACACGGTTCACACACTGTCTGTGTCGCCCCGCAGGGCTTCGTCATGCCTTCCCCGGGTTGACATTGTTTGCAGCACTCTCCACTGGTGGTGAACGCCCCTGAAGAACAGAAATTCTGTGCAGACAAGACATCACCCTACAGAGATAAAGAGGGGGAAATTAGTAGCATGAAATTCAAATTTTACGTGTATAAAAAAAACGTTTTCCTTTTTTTAGATATACACACAGTATGGGAGAACAGCCACTACTTAGTTTCATAGAGATTAATTTAGACAAACAATAATAATATTTGATCAGATAAATGCATATAAATCTGTTACACGATTAACCACGATTAATTGCATCCAAACAAATATGTTTTTGTTTGCATATTTTAAACTGTATATTTAAATTAGCACTGAGCAACGATTAATCAAAATCTACGTTTTTTGTTTATATTATATATTTGTGTGTACCGTGCATATATATTATTTATAAACACACACTCACACACACACACACACAGTATATATTTTGAAAATATGTATGTAGATGTATATATTTATATTCATTTTATTTACATTATATGTAATTATATTCAATATATAAACTTGGTATTTTTCTTAAATATAAATATACATAGCATGCACTCATTATGTCAACAAAATCTGTTTGTATTATGTCAACAAAGACGTATTTTGGATGTGATTAATCATGATTAACCGTTGACCAGAACTAATATAAATATATATTTAAGAAAAATATGTAGCATTTATATATTAAGTATATTTATATATGATTATATGAACATAAATATATACAGGTAAATAAATGTAAATATTTACAAAATATATGCTTAATGAATATACACAATATATATTATGTTTTATGTATTATGTATTTTTGTCCAATAAAGTGCTGTCTATAATGAAGACGTCCCTCCTTTTAGGGGTACAGTCTCATTTACCTTGGATGGTGATTTAAGTGAACTTAATATCTCGCAAATGTAAATTTATCCATACAGTTGCAACTTTTTTTGACATTATATCTCACAATAAGGACTTTATATCCATCTTGCATTATATCTTTTTTTTCTTGCAATGACCACTTTATATCTCTAACTCTAAAGTTATTTTTATTGACTTTATTTATTACTTTTCAGCGATACTGTTAACTGCAGTTTACCGAACACAGGATATTTTTAAAGAAGTTTGTAACAGCTATTAATTAAAAGCTATTAAACCATATTTACAGAAACGGTTTGAAATAGTCTGCAGATGTAGATGCGAAAGCATTGACCGTTCAGACTTTTCCCACTCCCGTGTCTTTGCTTTGGTTGAGTCAGTCTCCAGGGTATATGCAATCCCAGAAACCGGCAACTTCCCACACAAACTCAGAGCCAAAAATACTTTACATTATTTAGTCCTGATAATGTCTAATGATCCCTATCAACAGCATTGCTTTGAAGAGGATCGGAGAGCTTCGAAAAGAAATAAATGAGTTTTACTAGACTGTATCCACATATGCAGTAAATCTTAATGGTATGTTTAACCTGAATTCAACTCTCTGACAGCAGCCTTTCATTTCAACATCTAACTGAAAGACCGACAGGTATAACCTAAATGTGGCAGCTGAACAGGGGCATTCTGTGTTTCACCACAAGCCTCTTGTCCAAAGATTTTTAATTACGTTCACAGGTAAACTAACAGCTAATTAAAAAATTAACATAATGATGGCTATAAGTCATTCTTGGAAGACCTTATCAAGTTTAATAATCACTATGAAAACATGATGCACATTTGATTTTAGAAAAAACAAATTTTTTAATGTTGATATATATATATATATATGAAGTGCAGCAAAATGAAAGAACGTGCATTTGGTCCTCAATTGCAAAATTAGATAAAAATACATATCAAATCAAACATAGCATTTCTCTTAAGTAAAAGTTTGTTTCAGTCTCAGAATTAAATACAACTAAAAAAAGGTAACTGCAACTTTATATATTGTAACTTTAACTTCAATTCTCAGAATTGCAATTTTGTATCTGATTGTGGTAATTGTTACTTAGTATTTTAAAACGATAACTTTACGTCACATGATTGCAGCTCTGTCAGATTTAAGTCTTGTGATTTTTGCTGAAATTTCTTTTAAATCTTTCTAATTATTTTTTGTGATGAATATAGGAAGAATTCTGTAAAATTAAAAAGTGTGTGAATCGTATCTTGACAGTATCTACAGAGATGTTGGCCACGGTGTTGCTAAAATGAAAAAAGTATAAAACAAAGACACATCCACTAAAAACAAAGGATGTGCATTACAGGCCTCATTACTGAAATAGGAGCAGGGCAAATTTCTGTTTTAATGATTTGTTAAAGGGGGGGCTATCAGGGGGGGGGCGGAGTTCTTCCTCAGGGTAAGAAGCTAAAATTTACTTGTAACTTAGTACTTTTTTCATTCTTGCAACTATATTTTTATTTTTAAGAGATTGTCGTGCTATTCAAGTGAGCGCATCACGAATAAGATTTTTCCAACGTAACTCGAATGTGCCGTAAACATAATACAAAAGCAGCTGATGTCTGAGGGTGTAACATGAAGGACAAAAGCCGATTGGCCGAGTGCCCGACTGTCAGAATAACGACGTTTGACACAGGTGTGAGGAATGACGTTTAGAAGAGCGAGAAGAAAGACAGAGATAAAGAGTGAAAGAAAGACAGATTAGAAGATTCCCTCAAGGCGCTTGTGAGTCAGCTGGAGAAGTGACAGAGCTGAGCGAGAAGAAGAGGAGGCTGGAAAAGCACAAATTAACATTCCATCGTTTCTACCTGTCCCTCACATTACCCCCTGGCATGGGGCAACCTCCTCCTCCTCTTCACTCACTCACATAAAAACACAAACACACCCCTACAGGAGCATTCCAACACAGGTAAAGTTCAACAACCCACCCCCCTCCAAAAGTTCAGCAGCCCATGACTCAAACAGATAACTCTTAGAGATTGGGCCACACAGCAATTGTGCGCAATTATAAGGCAGCTGATTACCATTTTGGTAGAAATGTGTGAAGGGTCATAAATTGCGATGCATGTCATAGAACCTGTTTGCAGTCGCATTCATCCTGACAGGAGGCCAAGCTGCTGCGACTTGTGCAGCGCTGTTTAAGTACATACGATCAGTAGCGGAAAAAGTCAGTGCAGCGTTTCAGAACATGCAGACTTTCATTAATCATACTCTTAAGAATGGTCCTAATTAAATGCGTTCATCAGCAATATGCGTCTGGCATTCATAAAATCTCAAGTTTCAGTGTAGCCCTTTACACTTTCTCAAGAGAAGTGAGTGGTGCTTGCCTTGCAGAAATCACCATCGTGTGGTGAGTGGTTTTTGGCAGTTTGCAATGTGATCAGTAACGCCCTCGACAGCTGTAGTAAAGCCCACAATGTAATGCCATTATGTATTTCGTTTTATTTTATTAATAGTTACTGTGAAATATTATTACAGTTTAAACAAAGCTGTTTTCTGTGAAAGTAAAACAGCCATTCCTCCAATGTCCTGTGTCAGTATAATAAGCTGATTTGGTGTTTAATTATAATCAAATGATTAATTACGATTAATCACACCCAAAAGCCAAAATTTTTGTTTTTTAAATATGTATTGCTTGTGTATATTCATATATACGTAATAAATCTACACAGTGCAAATACATTTATTATGTAAACAAAAACTTTTATTTTGAATGTGATCAGTTGCAAATAATTGATTGGCAATGCTAATAATTATCAACATCATATTATCATTGATGTTGACTAGAGTTCTGCTTAATATTTTTGCGGAAGCTGTGGTATATTTTAATGATCATTTATTGTAAGAACATTTTTATTTCTGTTAGTTTGATCAGTTTGATTAGTTTGAGAAATGTAATAACACAATTCTTCTTAAAAAGACGCTCGATTTTCAGTGCAAGAGCAGACGTGTGTGAGATGTACTAACCCTAAGTACGAGCAAAACTGAAGTTTAAAACGTACAGCTGTACATAGGAATGACAAGTATGCCAGAGTTCTCCTTTATTTTACTGAGAACCAGCAGTCAGAACTAACACTCGCGCCATTTTATCACCTAAATGATTTAAAGAGAGTTTCACGACACATTCTGCACATACTGAATGACCAAAACATGATGGCAAAGAAAAACAAAACTAATGACACGCATATCGTGCGGACGTGTTAGTCAATCCTGCAGAATGTTTCTCCTCCTGTTCTGTCTGTCACGAAGTCAACCTGATGTCTGAGAGCTGCCGTTTGTATGCTTGAATGCACTTAACTCTTAGCCCTTCTAGCCTGCTGGCACTTGTCAACATTTCAAAGCTGACTCTCACTAATGAGGATAGTGGAGCTAATGGATCTCTTTCACTCTTGTTTGCTTTAGTTTGTAATTTAATGCTACGTGATTTACAGCGTTTTCCAGAAGCAATGAGATTGCGCAAAGATCTATTTCGACCTATTTTATTATTTTTTTTTTTTTAATTAACTGCAAAATCTGTGTGTCTGGGACAAATAAATGTTTCATGTCTTATAAAACTTGAAGGATACGGATTATTTGATATCTACATGTTCTTTTTATCAAAGCAAATAGCAAAACATACAGGAAAAATCAGCTGTGGCACCTGTAGGCCCGGTTTATAAATCCAGGATTAAGCCATAGTTTAAACAGGACGTTTAATAAACATGCCTAAGAAAAGAACTGGTGTGCGTCTTAAAACAAAAACTAGGCACTGACATGTTTCTATCAGCTGAAACAGCAATGTGAAACTTGGCTATAAAGTGCTTGTTTGCTTCTTTTATGGATAAAAACTGCCAGTAAAATGACACTAACGTGAAGGATGCACGCTGACTGAGACGTACAGTAGAGCAGTTATTGCCCAAACACCCATCACGCCGTTCAGATGGGTGTAACTCCGGCTTCAGTTCAGAAACAAGACAAGGCATGTGACCACAATGCATGTCTCTATCAGGAAATTGGTACAAAGACAAAAAATAAAGCAGTTAAGCTCACAAATGCGCCTGCAGTTATGTGGTGTACTTCATGAATTATCTATCATTATTGATACTGCTTTTGCTTCAATAGCACACGCATACACCCCTCATTCAACCCCCCCCACACGCAACCTAAATAACAATTAGCTTTATAAATAACTACTTTTTCGCTGGTAAAGCAAGTGAAAGAACACAATGTGCCGTCTGTCAAAGTGGGCGTGACCAGACCAGTTATCCATCATATAAAGAAGTTGTACCCCATTGTATGATGCATTAGATGATGAAAGTGTTCATAATGGCCTGTTATACACTTCATGATGTATTTAAAGTTTTCATAAACAATTATAAAGCATCACGACATGCCTGAATTAATTTATTACAATATATGATATTGTGATCATGCATTGTAATGCATTATTTGATTATACCGATTTTATTTAATTATTATACTAATTATAAAAAGTAATAAACTATAATATTATTATTATTATTTAAATCGTGCTGTGATGCATCTGTATACAAAGAGTATTTGCAAAAACAGATCACTTAAAAATGTACATAAATCATGTTATCATGTATATCATGTGTGTATATATATATATATATATATATATATATATATATATATATATATATATATATATATATATATATATGTGTGTGTGTGTGTGTGTGTGTGTGTTTACATATGTATACATATTATGTATATATGTTTTGATGCATTTGAAACAATAAAAACATGATATGAAAATGATTAAAATTCTCATTTTGGACTTAATTTTGGACTTAATTAATTAATTATGAATTAACAAATTAATAAAACAGACAATCAAACAGGTAAATAAATACTTCAAGTCTGTATTCACTGATTGCCTTATATACCAATGATGTTTTGCTTTCACAAGTGTGACAAAAGTAAGAAAAAGTACTTGAACTGCATGCTGAGACTGTGTACTCACCACGAGAAGAAACACTACTGTCACAGTGAGCATGCTGGATGAAGGGCGTCCCGAATGAAGTAGAATGCGGATGGATAGTTCACTTTTTACATGCGCTCTTAAATAATAAGTTGAGCATCATAGTTCCTTCGCAGACTCAAAGCCAGAAATCGCTCTGATCCTCATGCGTGTCCGTTGAAGTTTCACAAGTGAGAGCGTAGCATTATTGAGCAAACGTGCGGTTTTTCCAGATTAATTCTTCTGATGCTTGTGGTGTGATGAGTCTCTTCATATGCTAGACGCAACTGAATTCTGTGCAAGTGCGCGTGTCCACTGATACAGCTTTTGAAACGAGAAAGATTCACCTCCTCTCTCTCTCTCTCTCTCTCTCTCTCTCTCTCTCTCTCTCTCTCTCTCTCTCTCTCTCATATGTCAGTTCAGAGTTTCCCCTCCCATCCTCATCCAACTCTAAACAAATATTCAGGCGATATCGAAGGAAACGCGTCTAGTCACGAATACGTTTGGCGTTGGTGCGCGAGAAAAACGCGTATTTCTGCATTTATTGTAAGCATGGCGTTTAAAAATGGATTTAAACTTTTTGTCATCATTTGGACTTGTAGTGTGGCTGCTGTGTAGGATAAATAATGCACTTATTATAAAGTATGTAGCAACGCCGTAAGAGGCTCATAAATCATTTGACAGTCAATTGACAGTTTACGACGCATTAGGCTTTCACAAAACATTAAACTGTAACCATGTAATAAGTAACATCGACGATTCCTCGTCCTCAAGCTAAAGTTTTTCCGCTAGAGGGCGCGCGCGCACTTTATAGATGTTCAGGTCGGGTCTGTTTTCCATAAAGTACACCTGTCCACAAAGTTTGGACACTTAAAGATACAATTGTAACTTTTTTTTCCCTCACTCGCGACAGCCTATTGAAATTGCACTCAAGACAGAAACATCCAAGTGGCCAAAAATATTAGCTGCAGAACAGAGATGTTAACTGAGAGAGGTGTCCAGGGACTGAAGGAGCCTTGGACACCAAGCTCTGGCTGAGGCTATGACAAGAAATGCAAGTAAAGCCATTGCTGAAGCTTTTTTGGCAGTGTAGTATGAATCTCTGCACCATCATGTGGTAGACATGATGCACATGTCAGGAAACTCTGTTGTTGGTTTTCAGGGGTTGCTGTAGCAGGACTCTTCAGGCCATGACCAGAAGCTCTGGGTAAAGGGCAGCTCTATCCACCTTTTTCTTGATGTAAAAATGGACACCGCCATTTGTAAATTCTATGAGTCTAGCTTCCTGTCTCATCCACGTCCAGCTTTTGATGCTTGATCTTGTGTCTTATTATGTTATTTTAATGTTGAACGCACTAGTTTGTAGTGAAAACAGTTTACTGCACATTGTTATTCTCCTCATTATTTACCTATAGCATCTAACAAACCGGAAGCCTCACCCATAGGCTTACTTCCATATTGAATAAAAAGGTGGATAAACCATGAACCTTTAGTAACAGTGTAAAGAACCTCTGGAACCAGCAATGCTCTTAAATGGGTATTTTAAGATGTCAGGCACTTTGATGTCAGGAGCCATTCATGGGCATTTCTGGAGCAGCTCTAAATCTCTGTGACCAAAGCAGCTGAGAAAAGGAGCTCATGTGGTCAGAGCTGATGTATCCGTGAGATGTTTCTCTGGGGCCCAGGCCGCTGGGGTGGAAGTGTGCGAAACTAGTGTGGGCAGGCTTGACAGAGAGCTCTGGGAAGCTCTTGCTCCATTATTAAAATTATGATTGGATGGTTCAGAGTAAGGCAATTTTATTAATTCAAAGTACTTTACATAAAAGGATATAAAATAATAATAGAATCACAATTTTAAAAACTCAGCAATAAAAATGTTTAAAAATAACTTTAAAAATGTACTTGAAATGAAAATAAAAATATAAAATACAGTGCAACCAGTTAGGACATAACAGAGTGCCTATTCAATAAATGCACAGTAAAACAGATGGGTTTTGAGTTGACTTGATTATTGACTTGATTTTTAGTTGTTTGACTCCTAGACTCAAGGTATGCATTCACCTTAGGACTTAAACTTTGTTTCCAAATGCAATGACTAACTAAGGAAAGTTTTGGCACATCCAGCTGTTAATTACATCAACGCATTTGAAGAGGGAGTCAGCGGAGCTATGATCATTTAAAAGATAAGTCTGGGTATCATCTGCATAGCTGTGATAGGCAATTTGGTGCTTTGTCATTATTTGACTTAGTGGGAGCATATACAGGGTAAACAAGAGCGGGTCAAGAATTGAGCCTTGTGGGACTCCGCATGTCACGGACGTCCACTTAGACTTATGCTCTCCTATGCTCACGTAATAAATTCAGTAAAACTAAATTAACTATTAACAATACACAGCCCTAGGCTAATGTGTCCACAAGGCTAACACTTCAAGCTAAGGTGCCTGGCATAACAAAAACCAAGAAGATTCTTGTCCGAAAGTATTCCAATGTGATTTTGTTGTATTGAATTATCTTCCAGCTTTTTGCCATTCATAAACAGCTATTACAAAAATATGATGCTTTTGGATTTAGTTTGGAGGACAACATCGTTTGCAAACGAACTTGTACTATATTTATAAAACAGATATGTTGAAAATGCATTTAAAATGAATCTTTGGTCAAGCCACAGACCAGCAACTGTGAGAAAGAGATCATCACTCTTATCTCTGTGAGTGTGTTAACTTGTGACTGATGCTAAGAGAATAGCTTTCCATTTTCCATAATTATAAAATATGAAACTGCTAATGTCCTGCTTTAGGATTTCACTTCCCTTCTGCACAGATACACTCTTAAAAATAAAGGAGCTTAAAAGGTTCTTTACAACGATTCCATAGAAGAACTACATAGAACCATTCTTTACAGAACAGTCTCTTTCTTACCTTTTTCTAATCTTAAGAACCTTGTATCACTACAAAGAAACAGATAGGTTCTTCTGATGTTAAACATTCCTAATTGAACCATTTAGACTAAAAGGTTTTCCTATGGCATTGTGAGGGACTTCCTCAGATCTCTTCAGTTCACAGCATTGCAGTCGACAGTGAGGATCAATAACTTACCTTAAGGTCTACTCAAGCTACTGGGACTTTTGCCTACTGTATATGCCCACAGTTTTCTATGTGTTTCTATTCAATTCAAATAAATTTATTTTCTGCATTTAGGAAACATGTTCAGTCTCCTTTCAAATAAATGACACTTGGTTTAATATTTTGTTCATGCAAAGACATGCAATTCCTACATACGACTTACGGTTTTGATTTATGTTTTGTGAAATATCGTCAAATTGTGAGGTTTCAACCACAAATGGAGTCAGATGGGCTCACCCCTGACATGTCTATGTCTGGGAACCGCTGCGAAAGCCAACAGGGTCAACAAATCTCGCAGAGCACCCGGAAACAACTACTGAAGGACTGACAAACTGCACACCATCATTCAGCATTTTACCATAATTCACAGAACAAGCAGAACTATCCAAACACAACAAAGCAAATGGAAAAGGAAATGTACCACATTTTTATTCCAGAGAGGATAGTTCTTATTGAGGGAAAATAACAGAGACCACAAATCTTCCGAAAAAAAACATGGGAACAAATTAGTGAACTCAAGCTGTCAAGTTTACGGTAATTTCCATAGCAAGTTCAAGACAATTGCATGCACTAAAATATTAAGAAAATAAATATTAATAAATCAATCAAGAAATTCATATTTTTATCTGATTATTTCTTTTTTAATGATGTCAGAACACACTGGTAAAATGACTCTAATTCGAAGCTGTAAGACAAAGATGTAGTATGTGTTACAAGAACATATCATTTGAGTTTTTCTCACCAATTTGTTTTTCTTTTCAGTGAAATATGTTAAAAACAGATGTGCTGTGATGATGTTTTTTTGCTATTTAGTGTTTTCTGTAGACAATCAAATCAAAAGGGCCTTTTACCCAGGGGGCCCATTGGTCCTGTTTTGCTTTCGTACAGTATCTATGCAACATCTGTTGCCATTATGTACAAAACCGTCATAGTCGTAAGTGTAAAGACAACAAAACCAATGCATGACAAAAACCAGAAGACATTTGTTTTCATTTCTCAGGTTCTTTTTCTACTCTGTATATGCTAAATTTGATCCAAGGGTGTCTAAGAACATTTGTCTTCCTGCACTGCAATATTCTTTCCTCCCTGGTTGCAGTTTTAGTTTTTTTCTGTGCTGAGTAAATGCTTTTAAGATGCCAAAGTTATCTAATGGGACATTTACTCTTTTCTTTCAGATTCTGTTTTAGACTAATTCGGGGTGAGGCTGAAAGTAACTATAACAAGAACAGGAAATGTGTTAAAACAGCTGTGTAGAATTGATAAAAGATCAAGATTCACTCTTTATGCATTTATATTATATTATGCATTATATATTATTAATACCATGTGTATTCTAGAAATGCACAATTTTGCACATATATTTCTATTTTATTGCATTTTGATAAAAACATTAATGCAGACAGATCATGCTATGACCTAAGTTTTGACCCTGTGAACCTGAATGGAGAACAATATGAGATGTGAGTAATGCGGAGAAGGAAAGAAGAATGTTTCTCAAGCAGTGCTTTGTTCAAAGAGATGTTGAAGGTGAGAGGACTAGTGTCACTAGTGTGTGTGTGTGTGTATAGGTGACACTGACTGTATAATTATGATAAGATACAGAGAACACACACACAGAATCTTTCCAACAAGCCCACAGTTATCAAGGCATACTGTTTACTGCATCAATATTATGGGTGACTCCAAGAACACATCGTCTTGGATGTGTATGTGTGTGTGTGTGTGTGTGTGTGTATGTGAGAAAGAAAAGAGGAGATATGGATACATTTTAATACTTTAATGTGTTTAAAGTCAGATGTATCTGCAATTGTATATGCAGCCAGTATTAAAAAAGTAGAATGTTACTATGAAAATAAGAAAGAAAAAGTTTCACAACTGTAAAAAATCACTTTTTGTAATTTTTTTGTAGTGTAAAACCCAACATTTGCAACAATCTTATTTTTGCTAAATAGTTTCATGTGTGCACATCATTCTGCAAAAAAAAAGATAAATAAATGTATATTTTGATCTTTAAAAACAACATTATATTTTTGTTTTCTAGTGCAATGGCATTTCATTTTCAAGTACTTTTTGTGGAATCACTGTGTGTGCCTGAGCTATTTAGAGCAGTGTCTTCAGGCATTTTTAACCATGTGTGTGCGTAGAGGTGTGTCTGATATCTGCAGGTGTACACAGACTTTATAAAGGTCTGCACACTTTTGTGAGGGGCTGTGACGGAGAATATTGCTTGAAAATTTGGGTCATTTATTGAAGATATAAGGTAAGTGTAATTAGTTTCACTGTTGCTGCTAAATTCTAATTTAGTTGTTTTGCTTTGTGTCAAGTTTTAATTTATTTTAAACCATTTTTTACTGTTTGTATATGTTTGTGTGTGTATATATATATATATATATATATATATATATATATATATATATATATATATATATGTATATATATATACATACATACATATACATATACATATACTGTACATATATATATATATATATATACACACACACACACACACACACACACACATATATATATATATATATATATATATATTCACATTAGATAATTAAACGTTGAAACGCCATAATTTCACTTTACAATGAATTTTCATTGGATGCTGAGAATTGAATACAATATACATTAGGTGAATACAAAACTAAACTTATAATTGCCATAAAACTATGCAACTATCAGAAATGATTATATAAATGATTGTTGCTTGAGTTTTCAGTACATAAATAATAACACAACTTATTGCATAAGCATGCATTATTTCAATTTACTTTATTTACATAATTATCATGTATACAAGGGTCAAAGCAATCTAACCCCAAAACAGACAAACACACACACACACACACACATATATACACACAAACACCAGATTTAGTGGCTAAATTTATCATTCAAGAGGTACAACACCAACATAAAGTTAAACCTTTAACAACAGAGGTCAGGTTAAGTATTTCAATTCTGCAAAGTTTACCATGATTCTCATGAATACTTTGGCAGGACTTGATTAATATAACACACATAATCACGCAGACACGCTCACTGATAAGTTTCCACATTTGCATTCTGTCTTGTGCCACTCACACTCCTGGTGTTTGAAGGGTAAACATGAGCTTTAATTTATCAGTCATCACTGGACAGGAAACGCACACATGGTCACACCAGAGGTCCAGCCGTCATGTTTAAATTGTCTACATCTCTGCTTTGAACTATAACACCCAGTAGAGCAAGAAGGACACTTAAAGATCTTACAGATGACATCTTGCTGTAATATGCGGTTGTTACCTACAGAATCAATTTCTACTTGATATGATCGTGTGAACCATCAAAATACACATATCTAATTACTGTTTATAGTAATAGTTTGTTGTTATCTGTGTTCAGGCGTATGTAAATATGAATGAGTCGGGGAAGAACCCAAACCAGCAGAGCTATTGGCAGGAGATGGGCAGATGGGCGGGCTACGAGGAGACCTATGATGTCGAAGCGGGACGCTGGGGCCCGTCCCACATCTCCTACCTCACCTTCAAGAGCCTGGTGCAGATACGCAGGACAATGAACACGGGTGAGGGAATGCCTGCAAGGTCATTATGGGGTCAAACATCAGCTCAGACTTGCTTTCAGTAGACCATAAAGACTGTGCAGAAGCACTTAGACTGCCAGACATTACATAACATTACCTTTGTACGTTACAGCGCACAATGCTTAATAGATATTTATATATTATTAGTTATAATATATTATTGGGCATTTTTATATTCTCTGCCATGGAAATATATTGGGTTGGTAAGGCTATTTAAGGCTGCTTCTGAATCTATTATTCTAACAAGAGCTGTAATTATTCGATGCTGTAAAAACTGTAATACTGTTAAATATTATATCAGTTTATAAGAACTATATGTGAAAGTGTAATTTATTTATGTAATAGCAAAGGTGAATTTTCAGCATTTTCAGAAATCATTCAAACACAAGCTGATTTTTTCGGGCTCATTTATTGTCATCAGTTATCAACATCAAAATCAGCTATAAGTTCTTTGATAAAGATCTAAACAACAATCTGAAGAAGATTTTTTGTAGCAATCACTTTTGACCAAATCTGTGCATTGCTTTTTCTTAAAAAAAATAAAGAAAGAAAGAAATAAAAACAACCTTACTGACCCCAAACTTTTATATTAAAGATGTTCTTCATTCTTTATGTATGTGTTTCATTCTATTATGAATTATGTATGTGTGTGTGAGTGTGTTTGGAATTGACTTGTTACTGAAAGTCGCAGTCCAGTTGCGAAATGGTTAGCATGGATATTAGCAAGTGTGGAATGTGAGCAAAAATGTACCTTCACTAAACATGCTCAGAGATGGTAATAGATAGTCAGTGTCACGAAAAAAACAAGCTCAACCTGAGCTCTACAGCTGCGTCCTTAGTGTTTATGTTTGCTGCAGTAAAGCTCAAGCTCAGTCCGAGCCCTCTTCCTTTCTTTTCCCTTCCTGTCTATTTTGTTTCATTTCTTTCTTTCTTTTTTTTATTGAATTGTATTTATTTATTTATTTTGGATTAGGTTTAATAATGCTGGACCGAGAGGAGAAGACGCTTTCCGGTGTTATTGAGAAGGTTGTGGATGCCCTGGTTAGCAAAAAGGACATTCAACCAGGGGACAGAGATAAGGTTCTTCAAGCATTAATGCACAAACAGAGGTACTAAACACACCACACATTTTGATACATGCATGATTCAAGGTGGACGTGATTGAAATGTTTTACCAGTGTATAGAGCAAATTAGGCAGCATTGTTTTAACTATTGCGTGTGCAGAACTTGCCTGAGCAGGCTAATGTAATGTAAAAACTTTAAACTACAAAATTTCTCCCCGCAATGTACAATAGGCTTACCGTTTACATGTTGCATATCGATATACAAATGTTGCGTCTGAATCAGAAAATAGGGCAAGCTTAAATTGTGTTTTATCATATGTTATGCCATTCAAATTAAATCAAATGCAGGTGCTGTTTAAAGCATTTGAAACCTGATTTCCGTTTACGTTTCTGTCCCTGTAAATGTTAGAAAATATTTCCATTTTTTATAAAGCCTTCATCGCCCTGATGTCAAGCAAGCCTGTCACTCCGTTGACTACATATGTTTAAACTATGGATGGTGTAGCAACACCATGGTTAATTTGCGGTTATCATGGTTTAACTATAATAACCACGGTTAATTTTTCAAGGTCAGGTCTAGTTACACTACTATTGTCAAGTAGCCTATGAAATACAAGAAGACTTTTATATACCAGCGTAACATTACCAAAAGTCCCACATTTTTTGCAGTTTCTTTAGCTGAAAAGCTAGTTCACGTTAAAAAAAAACGTGTATTTTATTTCTTTCTGTCTTTCCAGCCAGTCTGTGGAGACCCAGCCTCTGACTTCAGGCATGGAAATGGAAAAATTCTCTGTCACAGAGAAAGTAAACACAGGTTTTCTTGTTTTACCTGTTCTGAGTCTAATTTTGGCAAGATCTTCTACAAAGTTTTAGTAATAAAATATACGGAATTTTTTGCCTATATAGAGCGACACAACTGGTACCGCAGAGGCCTCGATGGTGCTTGTAGGTGAGTATAACATTTTAATATTTTAATGGCGGCACCGATTATATAATTTACGTTAAAAGGTTTTATTTTCACGAGTTTCTATTAGCATTTCTTCTCACTGTAATGTGCCGGTCTGTGTGTAAGGTGCTCTGGAGTTCCTCGAGAGGCCCACGATAGCATTCGTGCGTCTACGGGATGCTGTGGTGCTGGAGTCTGCGCTGGAAACTCCTGTACCTGTGCGATTCATCTTCATCCTGATTGGCCCAACCACAACTGACATGGACTATCATGAGTGTGGCCGAGCAATGGCAGCACTACTTGCTGACAAAGTAAGAAAACAGACAGGAAGAGCCAAACCTGCCATCACTGCGACCCTTACCTTTTTATATTTAGGTTTTTTTTGCATAAATTAAAAAGAGATCTACGCAAACTCCTCCCTTAATTTATACGCCTCTTGTTTATATGCAACCATATTCATTTTTCATGTTCTAGTGCATGCTACGATGCTACGAAACAATTTCAGCCTAACTTATGATAAAGTTTTTGGTCTTTCACAGGTATTTAACCAGGCAGCTTTCCAGGCTCAGAGTGACCGGGAGCTGACTGATGCTTTGGGAGACTTCATGGACTGCTGCATTGTGATTCCACCCACTGAGATTCAGGATGAGTCCATGCTAACGTCACTCATCCCCTTCCAGAAGAAACTACTGCAAGAGAGACTCCGTCCATCGGACCCCAAACTGCGCCTGGATGTCAAACCTCGCAAGCGTAAGGACACATACAGTACAACACATGCTTAATCTATAAAGTGTATAATAACTGTATGAGCGAATATACTTGGAGGAGGTCTTTTACTGCACATGCATTAGATCACTATTTCCAGTTAACAACTGAATAGAAGTTTAAGAACTCAAGTGCTTCCCGGCAAACACAAATTTCACAATGATAAATGTGTTAATTAACAAAAGTCATTAATAATAATTAAAAAACGCAGATGAGGGGTCTAAGCTGAAACTAAACTGCAAAATAATTGTATATTATTTAAGTATTAAGTATACAAGTAGTGAATTTTATCTTCCTGAAATAAATGGCTAGAGAGTTTCTTTGATATGAATAAAAATTGGTTTTTAATTTGGAATTATTATTATTATTATGGCTTTTATGGTTATTTATTATTATGGCTATTAATATGGAGTTATTATTATTATTGGCTTTTTAGATGTAGGACTGTGAATATTGTCAACAGACAAAGCCACAACCAATAATTTAATTGTATCATATCTGACAATGGATTCAATGGAACAAGATCTTTTTTTGGCATGCCTGTATTTAGATTGTAAATTTTTATCTTTGTGTAAATTGGACCTATAAGCTAGGACAAGTTTGGAAAAGCAGATTTCAGGAAAAAAAAAATGGCAGAAGTATTGCCCTTGTGATTCAGGAGTATTAAATATCAAATCAATTTCAATATTAATTCAATTATTGATCATAGCTGGGCACTGTTTACGCTTACAGTACAAAAATGAAAAGAAAATGTAAACGAAATGTGTGCACAAATCTAACTTAGCTAATTTTCACACAGAATAAAAACATACTAGATGATTTCATGCTGCAACATTCAAGTATTTTTGTATAAAGACACTACACTATAAAACTCCTAGGAAACCAGTTTTCCTTTTTTGTTTGTCTGATAGTTTCTTAATGAAAGCAATACAATAAAATGCTCATATTAATATTGTAAGTCATTTTCACGAAGTAACCCCCTTCAGGTTGATACAATTTCCTTCACTGTTGGGGTTTATTTCAGGAAAATAAGAGCGAGGCACAGGCATCTAAAGCTATAATTCTTCTTCTCACAGCTTCAAAATCCTCAGGACCACCTCCAGAAGATCCACTAGCACGTACTGGTGTTCCATTCGGTGGCATGATTAGAGACATGAAGAGACGCTATCAGTACTATGTCAGTGATATCACTGACGCTCTCAACGCTCAAGTTGTTGCTGCCATCATCTTCATCTACTTTGCTGCTCTCTCACCGGCCATCACCTTCGGAGGTCTCCTAGGTAAGCCTACGGTTTAGCCTAAAGAAGGCTTCGTTCACGCTGTACACAAATCTCATTTGTTTCCCTTGATGTGATCTTTAGGACTGAGAGTTCACTGTCTGGCTGAAAGAAAAGACAGAAAATAGTTTTTTACTGTACTGTACACATTTTTTCACAGATACACATGTATTGCAAATGGATTTTTTTTTGTCCATTCCAACAAATAATTTCAGTTGGAATGAAGCGATTTGGTCTAGCGTAACATGACCGGAGCAGCACACCTCAAAAGAGTGAGAACTGATATTAAGAGAACATGTTATTTACACAGAATAAGATTTCTAATAATTCTCCATTGAATCGTGTGATCTGTACAGCACCTGTTTTCTTCCATGTTTCTTTATGAAGCTAGAAAAATAACCCAAGTATTTCAATTCAATTGAAATTATTCACATTTCAATGAAATGACACTTTTGCAAATATAGCAAATATTTGTTAAAAGGTTTAGCAGTAAAATTAGTTTTTTAGTTTTTTAGAGATTCAGATACAAAAATTAGGCCGTATTATAATCTTTATTAGAATAATTTTTGCAGCTTGACCAAACAGTGCAATAAAAACACCTGCTGTTTAAAAATACATATTGCTTATAAAAATTGTTTTGTTGCATGTCTAGATATCATTTTCAGTTCAAAACAGATTATTTGCATTACTGGATTTTTACTGTTTGGTGTTTGACATTTCTATTGTAAAACGGTTGATGTATATTAAATGTTTTGCTTTTTACATCTCACACATTACATTTCATACAAAACTAAAGCACTGGAATTCACGTTTTCAATAATTTGATCAAATTAAAGATTACAGCTTTAAGTTACCAGATAAATAAACTCAGAACACCGATTACAGAATTTTCAAATTCAAAACACAGAACATCAGACTATACAAAAACTAAAATATCTAAATAATTACAGCTAGAACAACAAAAAAATCCTTTAAAATATGCCAAACAAATAAACTTTGTTAAATGTCTAGAATTCAAACGTAATTACTTGTTTTACATGAATTTCAAAGATATAAAATATGGCACAAATGCATTCTGCTGAACAAGAGATTCAAATAAACGTGTTTATTTATTCATTCATTCAGATTCTTGTTGGCTTTCTTAACAAGGCTGGAGAGCGTGAGCGACACAAATCTACAAAACTTATATTAAAAATCCTCTATTTTTGTTTGGCTCTCTCAACAGCTGATAAGGTGGACAACATGATGGGTGTTTCAGAGCTGATGATCTCCACTTCAGTGCTGGGCATTATCTTCTGCCTGATCGCTGCCCAACCTGTACTAGTTATCGGCTTTTCTGGGCCACTCCTGGTGTTTGAAGAGGCTTTTTTTAATGTTAGTGTTTCTCTTTTTTAACATCTTTCCAATAGGTCATCCGTCTTGTTTATTTGCTGGTCAGTTCATTTAAAATCTCTCATCATGCTTTTCCTCCTGGCTGAAGTTCTGTAAGTCTCAGGAGATTGAGTACATCGTAGGCCGAGTGTGGGTTGGCGCTTGGCTGGTGGTCATTGTTGTGGTCATTGTTGCTTTTGAAGGCAGCTTCCTGGTCCGCTTCATTTCCCGCTTCACTCAAGAGATCTTCTCCATCCTCATCTCCCTCATCTTTATCTATGAGACTTTTGCCAAACTTGGCAGGGTAAACTCTTTATTTATTTGCCATTTTAATATGCATTCTATTAGGTCTTTAACATGCAACCATTCATGCAGCTGTATTTGACTTCCTTTGACTTCATATGTGCTGCTGCTGGGTTTTTTTTTTCTTTCAATTTAGTTGTTAACCAGAAACAGGGACCATGTTATCACGTGCAAAATGCAGACAACCTTGAAGAATATCATTTAATTTTCTTATTAAAATATATGTAATATTTTTTCCAATGGTAATCCCGCTAATACAAAATAACAGTAATTGATGGTGCTAAGGCAAATTAGCCTCCAATTGGACCAGCAATTTGGCTCTTTTGCTTTAGGCTGCTGATAACCACCTAGCAATTTGTAACCACTCAGAACACTATAGCAGCTACCCAGCAATGAGTTTACATGGACAAGCAATTTCTACAAAATTCTAGTAAGAGAAAAAAAAATACAGCCTTGGTTTATTTAAATATACATATATATTTGACTCGTAAGGTAGTTGTTATGGTACTTAATATACTATAATATTGTATTATAATCAACTTTTCGCTCTACATTCCAGGTTTTCAAGGAACACCCTCTAATCCTGAATTATGAGCATTTGAACACTACAGCTGAGGACCCTTGGCACTCAGTCGTCAGCTATCAGAGATTACTGGACAATGCTACAGGCAATATGTCTGTCGTGAGGTCCATCACGCACCAGCCTTACCCCAACACAGCTCTTCTCTCCATGTGCCTCATGTTTGGCTGTTTCTCTATCGCATACTACCTACGCATGTTCAAGAACGGCAAATTCCTGCCAGGCAAGGTGAATAGACACTTCGATCAAAACGTTACAAATCGACTTTATAGCACTTTATTCACAGTTTATAGCACAGTTCCATTAATGTAAAGAACTGATGTTTGACGCATAGATTCGACGATTGCTTGGTGACTTTGGCGTTCCTATTGCAATTTTCCTTATGGTGGCTATCGATATCAATATTGAGGATACATACACTCAGGTATGCTTGTAAAAATTAAATTCTAATAGGAAGTGCTTATTTAAATTTTAGATGATAATTCCTGGGCTGCTGTTAAAGATGACACTTTTAGAATACCAATTCAGATCAAATCATGAAGTTACTGTCTTGACCTCTCTGACCTTTGACATGTCTGACAGAAACTGGTGGTGCCTAAGGGTCTCCAGGTGTCCAACCCTAAGATGCGGGGATGGTTAATCAACCCTATGGGTGAACACAAGCCCTTCCCCATATGGATGATGTTTGCCTCTGTTGTCCCAGCTATGTTGGTCTTCATCCTCATCTTCCTAGAGTCTCAGATTACCACGTGAGTGATGTTTTCTGAAGTAACGACTGCATGTTTTTTTTAAGAACCATAAAAAAGTTTGCAGAACCAAAAATAGTTGTTTTAATTCATGCCATTACTATGAAAACGCCATTTTGGAACTTTTACTTTTAAGAGAGCAACAAAAATATCTTTTCAAAATATATTTTAGGTACAGTTTACAGTTATGGGGTAGCTTGTTTTCACCACAGGGTTAAAAATAAAAAAGACAACTGTGACATTTTATCTTTTTATTTTCTTTGAAGAGAAGAAGCAGATACAAACTTGCAAAAAAAAAAATATATATATTGTGAAATGTAAAATTCAAATTATGATATAAAAACTTGTGAAATAAAAACACTGTAAACTTGGAATTAAGAGAAAAAGTCATAATGTTGCATATATCTCACAATATATTGCATATATCTCACAAGTATTTTTTGTGTTTATATCTTGCAATTATTTTTTTATTCAATACAGATTTGCACATTTTTTAGCATAGGAACTAATTCTCACTATTAACTATTTGCTTATAAGCTTGCTTATTATTAACTTATTGACTGTTTATTAGAACTTGATCAAATTCTATATCCCTAATCCCACCCAGTACCTAAATTTAAAATAATGTGTGACCAATTTATTTATAATGATTTGATTTTTAAGTAAATCTTTTATTTTACGGTTGCACCTATTAGTTGCTTATTAGCATGCCTTTTTACTAGAATATTAGACATTTATTAGTGCTAATTTAGCATATTTTAATGCCTTATTCTATATGACCTTATTCTACATCCCTAATCCAACCCAATACCTAAACTTAACAACTACATTACCGACTATTAATAACCAGCAAATTAAGAATTTATTGTAAACAAGTGTTACCTATTCTTAAGTGTTACCCTTATCTCTTATTTTTTAAGGCTAATTGTGAGTAAACCAGAGAGAAAAATGGTCAAGGGTTCTGGCTTCCACATGGACCTTCTGATCCTGGTAAGCATGGGAGGTCTGAGTGCCATATTTGGCATTCCTTGGTTGAGTGCCGCAACTGTACGATCCGTATCTCACGCCAATGCCCTGACAGTCATGAGCAAGGGCCCAAAACCTGAGATCGAGAAGGTTCTGGAACAGAGAGTCAGTGGAGTAGTGGTGGCTTTGCTTGTTGGTACGATGAAAAACCCCTAAACTTCCTTTAAACATGATTCTCCCATACTGCATTTTCTTGTGCTATATGAACATCTCCTTTGTCTGTCCTTTTGCAGGTCTGTCCATTCTCATGGAGCCCATTCTAAAAATGATTCCGATTACAGCACTGTTTGGAATCTTCCTCTACATGGGAATCACATCCCTGAGTGGAATTCAGCTTTGGGACCGAATGCTGCTCCTCCTTATTCCCAAAAAGTATCACCCAAATGAACCTTATGCTACTAAGGTAAGCTCTAACATATTCTATCACTCTGTTGGAGTACTTTTCCATCTTGTAAATGTTCCATTCTTAAGGTTGGATGGTTTTTTTGTGTGCGAAACAAGTCGATAATGGTCTCTGTCTCCCTCTGCAGGTCAGCACCAACAGAATGCATGTTTTCACTGCTATCCAGATGGTGTGTCTGGCAGCCTTGTGGATGGTGAAATCAAGCCCTGTATCCCTGGCTCTACCGTTCATCCTGATACTCACCATCCCTCTGCGCATGTTTATGACTGGACGACTTTTCACTGAGCAAGAGATGAAATATGTAAGCAGCACACTGACTGAGATAAAAAAAAAAAAATTGCAAAGTGCATTAAACTTATCACAATTGCATTTTCAAGCTATTCGATTTTTAATTTTTGTTCATTCTTGTGATGGCAAATCTGATTTTTCATCATCATTACTCCAGTCTTCAGTGTCACATAATCCTTTGGAATTCATGTTTATTGCATGAGTTTATTATGAATATTAATAATGGTCCTTATTATTGTTAATGTTGAAAACCGTTTTTGCTGCTTTAATTTTTATGTGGAATACATCTTTTTCAGGATTCTCTCATGAATAAAAAGTTTAAAACAGCATTTAATTGAAAAAGAAATGATCTGTAACATTATTATGAAAAAAATACTGCATACCTGCTGAATACTGCATATGTAGTATTCGTTCATTTATACATTCACCCTTTTTCAGTTGACTAATATGTAAAAAATGCAAAGTGGCTTAACTATCAATTAACATAACTAAATAATTTCCTTTCTATCTAATATTTTCAATACAGCTTGACGGTGATGATGCAAAGGCGACATTTGAAGAGGAGCCAGGAGTGGATGTGTACTCTGAAACACAGATGCCATTATAAATCATTTTTCACAATCAACGTTTTGGAGTGCAAAATTCTGACAAGATGATACCTAACTTCAGCCCCCCTCTAATGCAACTTTTGGTGTGTTTGGGGAAGGGGTTCTATGTTAATTGCTCTTTTAATGGTCCGTTACGGTTCTTCCAAGATGACATATCATGACATGCAAAATTTGGATGTACATTTAAGTGCCTTTTGTAACTTTTGCACTCGCATTCATTAGTTACTGTGTTATGAAAATGCACACAGAAGCAGCACAAAGATATGATATTGTTCTTGCATGATAAAGAAATATATTTTAATAAATTATTTGACTTGAGATTTACCCTCCCTTAATATAAAGGTATAGTTAGACAGTATTGATTGTCTACTTTTTACTAACTATAAGTAACTCTGCAACTACATGTCAACTAATTGTCATTAATTTGCAGTTATATATCTACTAACTCTTAGAGTTGACTGTTAGGGTTGGTTTAGGGTTAGTAGAATAAGCTGACATTATGACATACACTTGCAAAGTTTCCATATGTTATGTTGTGGACCCATCAAAATAAATTGTTAGAAGTTATTAAGCAGACTAATACTGTAATGACTGCTAGTTGACATGTAGTTGAAAAGTTGCTTAATAGAAATATATATATATATATATATATATATATATATATATATATATATATATATATATATATATATATTTATTTATATATTGAAAATACCGTAACATTACACAGCTGGTTGTAAACATAGAAACACATGGTAGGGTACTCTGATGATCAATAATATTTAAAAAAGCTTTAACCAGTATTTTTTTTTTTATTTACCGTATGCAGAATTATCTAACATTAATGATAAACTAATAATTCATGCAAACATCAATTTCTTATTGCAGATATACAATTATAAACGGACATAAACCTTATTTCAGTATCAAGATGATACTGAAATAAGCATTGAATCAAGGGACAAAAATATAATATAAAATGTTTAGGAATTAAAACCATTTTTATACACATGCCTCAAACTCATGGACATCACCAATGACTGGGTTTTTTCTTTGTGGGTACATATGGACTAAACTGTAGATAGGTTGCCAAGACTTAACAACAAATAAACGTATGAATAAATAACACTAATATAAATAAACTTCATTAAAAACTTAAAAATGTATATAGCAAATAAATAAGCAAAAGAATAATAAATTAAAACGCATGACAAAGGCACTTTAAAACTGACAAAGCAAAAAGAAATACTTCCTTCCTAATGTTCTCATTTATTTCTCAATTAATTTTAAATGGAAAAAAAAGTCTGTTTATTAGATTTAGGTCAGCGTGTTTGATATTTTGTAGCTTTTATTTATATATTTGATGGGCTCTATATGTGTGTTTATCTAAATGTATTTACAAAGCTCAATTCTGTTCATTATATACAGCGAGTGTGTCTCATATGCTCATTTAAAATATTTTCACCTTGTTTTTTCCCCTATTCTTTTCGTTCCTTCGCTTAATACAAAACCTAAATACGACACGTTTCAAATAATTAGCACATAACATTTTTACAAATTCATAAAGAATTCGATATTATTATATTTATTATTATCTAATAGCGTACTCAATAGCTAATTTTGTCCATATTACAAATCACGAATAAAGTTACACCTGGAACTCCGTGGTGAACATTTTTATCAGTTACGGATTTCCATTTTCCTTCAGACCTGACTAGGAGATTCAGCAGCGAGGCGGTCTCGATAAGAAGAGCGAGGATCGATTGCTCAGGTCTGGGTAAAGGGAAATGGAAGTCTGCAGACGGGGATAAGAGATTGAAATCCGAATGTGGAACTTTGTTTTTGTCTGTGAGGAAATACTTTTAGGGAAATGTCTCTTCGGACCTTTTGTGTGTGTTACCTTTCATGTGCAAACCGTTAACTGGACAAAGAACTCGTAGATTCCTATCAGATTTGTTTATTGATTTGATCAGATGAGCAGCTTCAGTCAGTGCAGTGAACAGACCGACAACAGCAACAGCCTCCATTCCAGAGCTGGTGAGTGACAGTAATGTCCATATAACGCAGATAAACGATATAGATCACGTCAAAGCATGCGCTGGGATTTTCGCAGTCGCTTTTTTAAGTATAAATCCGTACGACTCGAATCCGAGTTAGTATTGTTGAATCCACCTCACCCTGTGTGACTTGTGTTCTCATAATGATGCAGCTTTCGCATCGGTCATGTTTTATTAACCTATCTTGTCATTTATTATCTAATGCTATTAAATCGTTTTAGTTTGCGTGTCCGAGCTAGTGAACGGAACCTGATATTTCAGTCTGTAGGCGAGACGGGATGTAACGATACGCGTTATTTCGATCAGTCGATCTGTTTGATTAAAATATATGATGTTTCTTACAACTATTAATATCGAACAAGCTTCGTCGTTGCGGGTGTGAAGTTTAAACGGCTGTTATTCAGAGCAATGCAATTACGGAACATTGGTTCCTCAGTCTAGTAGATGATTCATATAGTAGCGTATATCATTGATGCATTCGTTTAATCATATTATCACAAGGAAATGCAGAACTACATGGTCAGGACTTTAGTTTTATGACTTTTTAATGGCTGACGGAATCACATATTGCTGTCTCATGCCCTCCTGTGTCTGTATTTGTCTCCCTTTGTTTGGGTTGTTGTTGTTTCAGCCTCTCCTCAGCCCATGACTGCTGCACTACAGCATGTAGACAGCAGTGCTTTCTCCTGGAGCTTTTGCAAATGAAAATGGAGGACGTGTCTCTGTCCAGTATGGACAACAGTAAGATGGAGGTGAGTGGGTACGCCTTTTGTTTTCCATACGTTTCATTCTGCATAATGAGATGTGTGTTGAATAAACAAACACATGTGGGTGTTTCGCCTCTGCGTCACCATGCCTGTGTTGTGGTATACATTTTTTACACATTTCATTGGTTTTCGCTGCTATGTGTGTCTAGTGAGCGCATTGCGAATGTGACGGGATGGGTATCTATTAAAAAGGTTACTGTGCGTTTCAAGCGTGTTAATACATGATCGCGCTGTGCCTTTTCCCATAGGGCTTTGCTCAGGAGATCCTGTCTGACCTGGTGGAGGACGCCTGTTTGGGTCTTTGTTTCGAAGTTCACAGGGCTGTCAAACAGGGATACTTTTTCCTGGATGATACAGACCAGGAGAGTATGAAAGACTTCGGTGAGAGTCTCGCATTTTTCTTAAATACGACATTAAATTTGCATTCTGTGACTTAAGGCCCGTTCACACGAATAACGATAGCTCTTAGCATTCACACAAAGACACAATAATATGCCATTTATTATAAGCACTTTGCTTGATCTCTAAAGCAGGATGGATTCTGTCAAATTTTTAGCATTCATCATACTAAAAGCAATTTCAACGATAGCGATCAATAATGATTTTTAAAACATTATCTTTATCATCCTTGATGTAAACTAACAGTCTGGTTTTGTAATGTAAATTATTTTCCTGACCATTCACTGATATGACTAGTTATAGGGTTTAAAGGTCGTATATGTTAGTTTTTATAATGACTTTACAGCATTGTAACTTTAAGCTGCGATCACAGGGATGTATGAAGCTCACCTCACACAAACAAAGCAGTTTGTCAACACAGCGCGTTTAAGTCGTATTCCCTGTGAAATTAGCACCTTCCTTACTGATTGTGTGAATTCCAATTGACAAAAACTGGTTGGGTTAGATGAAGTGAACACTTCCGTTTTCTGCACTCTGATGCGCACCATACACAAACTATACCCAGGTTTGCCTCAGAAAGGCCAAATGTGTTCAGCGCTTTCTGTTTCTGTCGATTCTCAATCAATTTCCTGTCAATTGTGAATGACGCGCTGCATGCAAAGGGAATATAAATCTCATTTACATTGTAATCCATCCAAAATCCTTTTTAGGCAAAATTAGTTTACTTGGCAGACATATTTGTAACGGCGGCTATTTAGGCCGTGCAACACCAACTGCTGTCTAATTAAATAGATTAATTCTGAAATCTCAATCCGCTTGCCCACTTTAAATGGCATATTTTCCACATATAGCCTCCATGTATGTGCAGTACCATCTGCTCAATGAAATATGAGACAACCATTTTGGTATATGCAGTTTTTTTTGGAAGAAGCCACCTTGAACCCAAAACTCTTGTTTCCCCACTCTTATTTGTAGAAATCGTGGACCAGCCTGGAGTAGACATTTTTGGGCAAGTGTACAACCAGTGGAAAAACAAAGAGTGCGTGTGTCCCAACTGCAGCCGGAGCATCGCTGCCTCAAGATTTGCTCCTCACCTGGAGAAATGCCTCGGCATGGGCCGCAACAGCAGTCGCATTGCCAACCGCAGGTACTATGACCGAACAATCCCAGAGGAAAAAAATGAATATCGATGTCACACGAGCTCGAGGCAAACGTTAATCCATTTTTGATAATGCTGGTCATGTGACTGCTGTTAATGCGTCTGTATATAAATGTATGTTTAGAATTGCAAGCGGCAACAACACGAACAAATCGGAGAGCGATCAAGAGGACAACGATGATGTCAATGACAATGACTGGTCTTATGGGGCAGAAAAGAAAGGTGGGTCATATATAACCTTTCTTTGCAATAGTTTAGATTTAATCACTGAGCTGCTGAAGGGATTTCACTGCATAACTATGTATGAATGTTATATGCGTGTTGTTTATTATTTTAACATATTATAATATTTTGCTTTCTAGCCAAGAAGAGAAAGTCAGATAAGGTATTTTTACATTCTTTGAAACAACCTGTACACTTGGTAAGTTTGTTTGAACGTTACAGATGTTCTGTTCGCTTATAGATGGCCTCTCAGCATTTATAACAACAGGATCTGGTGCAAACTAGATGCAGAATTAGTTTATGAAAGGATGTAGAATTCTTATCCACAATTTCTGATAACAAGAACGCTTTGGCTACTAGCTGTTCATAAATTAGCTTTCTAAAAAGTGCCGGACTGTAGCATATTGCCTTTTTTTTTTTTATTGGTTTTATTTGCATATCCTGGCTGGAAGCTAATGTTGGATTGTTATTTTTCTGTGCAGAATCCAAATTCACCAAGAAGATCCAAATCTATGAAACATAAAAATGGTAGGTATGCGTTTTTTGATATATTTATGTTTAAGGGCCCCGATATACTCACGGCAAATCTCTTTTTCATTCTTCACTTAGAGGTTAAAAGAAGTCTGAAAAACTTCAGCACCAGTATTATACTGTTAGCAAACATGCCAGTGCTGCCCACGCTGCTTAGTGACATTTAGATGAACATGTGAATATGTACTACACGCTTTACTCTTAAATATAAAAGTAAACACAATAAAAATGACAGCAGCGGGCGGGAAAGAATGCAGTGATTGAGCATCTGATCATATTGATGTGGGTGTGTTTCTACAAGCTCGGCCTCAGAAAGTCAAATTTATTTTATAGCACTTTATACAATTGATTGAATGAATAATTCGCCCAAAAATTAACATTTGATAAAAATGTCGACCCACAGGCCATTATATAGATGAGTTTGTCTGTAACACATTTGGAGAAATTGATTATAACAGCAATTGATTGTGTTATTTTAAAAATCCAGCTAATAGAAACATAACAACAATCAACAAGAAAGCCACATGACTCCAGTTCAATAGTTAACATCTAGGCAAGTGAAATTTTTAAAGAAACAAACTTTTGCTTCTGGCTTTTATTCATAACATTGCTTTTTCCAGTGAAAAAAACTCTTGTGTGAATCAAAAGAGAAATATACACCAAATGAAAACAGTTCTGAACAAAAATATCAGTGGGTTTTGATTTGAGAGGACAACTGTGGATGGGCTTTTTCGCTGGAAGAAGGGTCATGAACTTCTGAATTATGAATTTTCTTTGTTAAGCTATTTCAAAAAAAAGCGAGCAGCTTTACTATGTCAGTGTTGTTTACCGTTTCTGCCATGAAGCAGCTCTCCAGTGTGTTCATGTATTTACTCGCTTCTAACCTCGACAGACTGAACGGGAGAAACGAACCAGAGAAAATTTCCACATCAAAGAAGGCGGAGCCGCAGAGCGCACCTACTCATTATGTAATCGTCACGAACCAATGGTAGTTCGAAGGCGTTTACCAGCCAGAGCAAACTTTTCCAGAAAGTGGGCTTTTGCAAGTCAACTGATTTTGTTCGAAATGACGTCACAACAATGCGTTCTTCAATTTCGCTTGAAGTATACGGGGCCTTTAGGGGCCATTCACACAGAGCGTGTTTTTGCATTTAAAAACGTGACTATGGGGGACAGTTTTCTTTAGCTCACTTATCGAATATCCATCTAGTGCATGTTTACCAAGAAAAACGATGGGGATGCATAAACTCAGCCCGCGTGAACGGCCCCTTAAATTGCATTCGAGGTCCATTTTAAATGCTTTACGCGCCAGTTAAAAATATTGCAAGCGATAATGTATGCTAACAGTTATCCGTCTTTGAGACTTTTAAAGTTATTGACAATAATTTAAAGCTTTTTTTTTAATTAACTGTCCGGTGAATGGTTTTCTTGAAGCCTTGCTGGGTCCTAAGAGACGCGTGGAGAACCGGGACAGTTTGTGCGCGTTTCAAAGAGAGGAGACGTTCTCTCAATAACACTGTGGGTATCAGGAGTCTCTCACCGCCCACAGCGCCACACAGTTCACCTTATCACAGGATTGTATGATCTGAATTATGCTGATCAGCAGAGATGTGGACTAATTCTTCTGTCATTCAGTTTACATTATTTTTATTTCCATTTTCATCTTCCGATTTTTTTTTTTGCACAATCTCTCATATCGTGCAGCTTTGACGGCTGGTCTCTCAAAAAAAAACGACACATCTAGAATAGAGGAACCTGCACGATACTCTCAGGGAGGAAGTTAGAACTCATCATATCGGCAGACAGATGCTTGGCCAGTTGAGCTCTCCCATCACTAAGGTGCAGGATTCTTTCTAAATGAAACTGAAATGAAATTCTCATTCTGGGAGGATTTTACCGCAGTTATTAATGAAATCGTTAAAGATTTAATAGCAAAAAATCATCATAAATCGGTGTGAACAGTTTCCCATCAGGTATTTACTACACAGTTTCTTATTACGTTGTTTTGGAGAATCATGATCCAGTAGAGTATTTTCTTTTCTCTGTAGTTCAATAGCCAAAGTGTGGTACAGTTGTACTGTATTATGTCACTAGTTTTATAGCACATTATCATACTACATGTTTTGTTTTCAATAGTAAGTTATTGGTTACAAAGAGAGGAAAGACAGTTTGGCATAGACCTCCAAAAATAATTAAGGCTTGAGAATATCTTTATCATTGTAATTTTTTTTTTTCTTTTCTCAATTATTATTATTTTTTTATGTATTAGATGTTTACAGTGTAAGGTGTCCTGTGCGGTCTCACTTTGTGACTGTGTATATATATTTGACTAGGTGAAAGATGCTGCTATCCTGACCGTGAGCCATACGCTTATGGGCATGTCATCAATGTAATAAAAGATCAGAACTCTGAACATGCTTCACGTGTGTGCTGCAAATATTTATTTCAGAAATATTGTAAAGTGTTGTAAAGGCAGATATAAAGTTCCAGTCTGTCGGTCTGATGGTAAAAATGCAACGCTTGAGGCTTTAGCTTCTTTTGAAACCCTTTTGGTGGCAGACAAGAAATATACAATTAGCTGGCCACTGATTTCAATTGTAGATTCTCAAAATTGATTATATGAGTTAATATTTCAAGACTCTTGTTGTTTGATACAACGAGTAGGGCAATTGTAAGAAAAATGCAATATTTCCAGGGACATTGCTGATGTCAAATACAATAATTTATTACTACAACACCTTTACATTCATTTTAGAATTACTATTTATGAGACACACAGGAAATGTATGTAATTTAGTACTTACTCGGCAGTGTGAAAAATTTTCACTGTTCAAAGAAACACTTGTATTTGGGAAAAACATCCTTTTGACTAAATTGATTAGTATGGGGTTTTTTTTTTTTCCACAAAATGTATAATAATCACTAAAAATGAAGAAACAAATTCATTTGGTAACACTTTTGCTTACAGTAAGGCCATAAGGCAGGAAGAACAGAAAACAAAAAAAGTTTTGCATTTAACTGAAACCGTTAGCCTGTAAAGAAGAATTTATTTTACTTTAAAATAAGCACACATTTACACGCGTTTATATTCGCAGCATGTCGATTCTCTTAATTAAATTGAATATATTTTAATTCTATATTTAAATTGCATATAGGCTAATTACTTGGCACTAAGGCAGACCAGATTAAAAATGTAACACTTCAAAACTTTGCCAAAAAACTGAGCAACATCAAGAATTGAGGGTATGAGCTCTTCATTGTACACCAAAACTGTGAGTATAGAATGCAATATAATACGTAAGCTGTCATCTAGATAGAGGATTCGAGGGAGAGATATTTGGCAACCCGGAGGGAGGAGATCTGTGAAGCCACACACTCTGACAGCTGTAGGCATTGGTCGGACTCTTAAAATGTTGTTGAGAGGCAACCATTAAGATAAATGGGGGTTTGACATGCTTTTTAGAGGAAGAGATGACACACTCAACGGACATCGATCGACAATTAGCGACAGAAGAATATGTAGATATTTGAACGCGATGCGGAAACGCGGAACTTTAAAATAGTTTTAAGTTACTCGGTGCCGATTTTGGATTTGTTTCTTAATTATTAGTGGAAAAATTATATAATAATATAATACTAATATAAAATGGCTTCTAGATCGGGTTTATCGGGTTTCCCCGTCAACCCCAGTACCCCAATAAACCCCAGCATGAACCCCATGAACCCGGGTCACACCAGCGCCATGAGAATGCCAACAATGCCGCAGAATTCACCCTACAGAGGGATGGGCAGTACCCCGAACCAGTACCACCAAGTAAGTGGCCAAACCGCTCTTTATTTGTTCTTTGAAGCGTTTAGCATCACGCCGTAGCTTGTTTTTCCCTTCTGATATAGGAAGTGTCATTGCGTTAGCGACAGTGACGATTTTATGACGGCAAACATTGTCATGAAATACAAGAATGCTTCTTTATAGCAATGAAAAGAATGAAATTGTGATTTAATTATTTTAAGAGCGCTATATAGCGCGGCCCTCGAAGAACAAACATCTACTTCCGCGTTTGAGTCCCACCATGAACGCGCGTGCTTTACTTTGAATATGTTACTTTCAAACAGTCGGTTTAGCCGCTGAGTAACCAAAGTGCTACGGCAATGCTGTTCCGTTTTGTAATATATAGTGGTGATACGATTATATTTTGACTGAACATATACCCCTGTAATACCATAGTAATAGTAGTTATGGTATTTACTGCGCCGTTGAGTGACTGCCGTGTGTATATGGGTATCGTTGCCTAATTTTCCAATGAACGTACAAAGTTAAAAACCATCTCATACCATCACTGTACCACGGTGCTAGCAAGGCATTTTTGGTAAAGTTTTACAATAATTTCCAATTACATATTAATAATTAAAAAGTCAACAAAATAGCATTGCGTTATAGTATTTGTCTTTGGTAACATTTGTAAATTCTATATGAACTCTTTTTATTAGTTCATGTTAGCACAGGTTTTACAGATCACAATATTATAATGCATAAGAGGCCCAGGTCACACATACATGGAAATTTGGACATTTTTATTCAACCTTCCACTTGTCCCGAACCTGTATGAGTTTTCTTTTTCCTGTTGAACACAACAGATGGTGGCTACCATCTGATTCTTTAAATTGTCTTCATCTGTGCTCAACAAAGAAGTACATACAGGTTTGAAACAACTTGAAGGTGACTAAATGATGACAGAATTTTCTTTTTTTTTTTTAGGTGAACTACCTCTTCAGTAAATTATGAAATTAACATTATTATATATTTCAATTTTTTGGTTAATTAATATTAACAAAAATGTAACATTGCTGCATTGTACCTCATTTTTGTTGTAACTAGCGTACATGTAGTCCTGTATATTTTTTTTATATTCTTATATTTTACCTATAATAACAGACATGTATTTGTTAGTGTCACAACAGTAGTGCTCAAATCCTACAATCGTACCCACAGCGCCCGAGTATGTCACCCAGTCGAGGAATACCATTGGGGGGCATGGGGTCTATGGGTTCCCCTCTGCCTGGTCCGTCTTATAGCGGAGCCATGTCCATGAGACCCGGAATGCCTCAAGCCGCGATGGACCCCACCCGCAAGAGACTCCTTCAGCAGCACCAGCAGCAGCCTGGGGGTCTTATGGGTCCGAGAAGGGGGTTAGTACATTTAGTATCAATAAATGTGCAAAGATACAGTACTAAAGTATAAAGATACAAGATTCACTTCAAATTTTCCATTGGAGTCTGGGTTATGAGGCCTTATGAGCAAAGGGTTTATTTTTTGGAGCGCTGAGTTAAGTTGGTTTTAGATGGTGTTAATAATGTGGCATGTTCTACTATAGAGCAGGATGACAAGTATGATGCTAACTCTGAGAAAAGCTTCTAAAGCATAAGAAGCATATGAAAGTGTCATCTGTCAGCAGATAGGCGTTTGTCTCTGGAAACCAAAGACTTCTTTGTCCTTCTAACTGAGAGACTCATTTGTTTCGTTTTGCCAAAGGATCATAGCATACAGTAACTGTGAATTTAAAAAATGATTTCAAGATGTCACATGATATTAGCAAAAAGACTAAGCCACAGGGCAGATTTTCTTATTGATGATATTGATGTTCGCCGAGGCATTTTGAACACCCCAAAGTGGAAATTTAGTAGTTGTTCACCCTCATGATGGTCCAAACCTGTATGGCTTTTTTTATTCTGACATACATAAAAGAAAATGTTTGCAAAAATGCCAGAGTGTGATCACAAAAACTTGTCTGGTTACCCATACTCTTCAGAATGTCATCTTTTGAATTCTACTAAATATATAGGCACATATACATGAACACGTGAAGGTGAGGAAATGATGACAGAATATTTACATCTGGCTATTTATTTCTCTGTAACCATGAATATTACATTTGGCCATTTGTGATACGTACATGAACAATTAAGAAATTAGTATATAGTTGAGGAGAGATGTCCTCTCGTTGATCCAAGCAATTCGATGATTCTTGGTTTCGAATGATAAAACAAGTGAAAATAAAGAGTGTCTCAAAAAAAACCAGCAGAAAAAATTCATGAGATCAGGAGCTCTCCATTAGATTTGGCTAATTTGGTCTTGTAGAATTTCTGTATTGATGACATTTATAAAAAAAAAAAGTGATGCATCACTGCTTTATTGACAGTGTACAATAGGCCATGTTTATTTCTAGATAAATAAAGATAAATACAGTTCAAATAATTGAGCAGTTTGAGGAAAGATGCATTATTACAACATTTTAAAATGTGTATTATAAATAATAGGTGTATTGTAAATATCAAGTTATGTTTAATAATATTTATTTGACATACAATTCAGTACTTTAAACTGTGCACAGCGTAATTGAAATAATGTTTTAACATATGTTTGTGTTGAGTCATGCTTCTTACACATCTGCTCCACATTTTCAGGGTGAAGAGGCGTAAGATGGCTGACAAAGTCCTCCCACAAAGGGTGAGTTTAACCAGAATAGTATAAATCTTTTTTTTTTTTTTTTTTTTTTTTATTGTGATACTGAAGTACATAGTTTCTCAAGATTTTGGTGTTTTTCAGATCAGGGATCTGGTCCCAGAATCTCAGGCTTATATGGACCTTCTGGCCTTTGAGAGAAAGCTGGACCAGACCATTGCTCGCAAAAGAATGGAGATACAGGAAGCCATCAAAAAACCTATCACGGTATGTGCAGTGTAGTAATTCAGAAATAAATTCTTAGTTCAGCTATGACAGTTAGTTAACACCTCTCCACCATCCTCTCATCCTTATTTACTCAACCTCATATCATTGCAAATCTCTATTCATTCTTCTATGGAACACAAATAAAGATCATTTAAATAATGTTGGTAACCAAACCAAGTTTTTATGACCAATGACTTGGATTGACATAGGATGAGCAAATGATGATGTCCTTTACCACCACAATTTTGTAGGAAAAGTAAAAATGTATTTGTTATTTCAGTAAATAAATATATGTATTTGTTCTGCTCTTCCAGCAAAAACGCAAACTGAGGATCTATATTTCTAACACCTACACGCCTGGCAAGCCAGAAGGGGAGGAGGCTGAAAAAGTGGCATCCTGGGAACTTCGAGTGGAAGGCAAACTCCTGGAGGATGTACGTAATGAGCTTAATTATGTGCATGCTTATTTGCATATGTGTGAAACAAGGTGAGGCTCACACAGCAAAGACCTCCGCTTACAACGTTTCACGGCTAGTAACAGCTTTAGATAAAGCTGACTGTGTCGCCCCTATGCTTAATGTTTTTTTGTTTTTTTTTTGGCAGTCTTGAGTGTCTTGGTCTGTTGGCCAGCTTAACTGCACTGGCTCACGTCCTCAGCTCACTCCTTCAAACCAGATGTGCTCTAAGTTGTTCCATGTTCCCAAACTCTGAGAAAAAGGAATTGAAACTTTGGCACATTTTTTAAAATTAGTCCAAAAAAAGCGTCCAAGCATATATTTGCAAAGCTAAAGACCTCTGGCTGTGCTCCTGCCACATGAAATGAGGAAATGATTCTTTCTTTTTCTCCCCTTTCTTCTGGCTCAGTGGTCTTAAGTTGAGTGGTACTGCAAAGGGAGGGACAGAGAAGGCATTGCGCAAGCCTGTACTGGTGCAATAGCTGTTTTTGACTAAGTGTGTGCTGCTTCTAAAATAACTCCCCCAGTGCGGTCAACTCCTAACAATGCTGTATCAATCAATGGCATGAACGCTTTGAAAAAGTATTTTATGTTCTCTTTTCCCTTTCCCCTACTTATTTATCTTTTATCTGTCTTAATCCATAGCCTGGGAAACAGAAACGAAAGTTTTCATCGTTCTTCAAAAGCCTGGTTATTGAACTGGACAAAGAACTTTATGGCCCAGACAACCACTTGGTAGAGGTATGATATTAGCAGTTACATGTTCATATTTTCTGTATTACAAGCTTGAGTTAAAATGTCCCACAATATGATTAAATCCTCATGATCGAGATGAACTCATCAAACACAACATGAAAATTCATGATTTAGCCACCATCGTGTAATGTCTTATAGCAAATTCAGCCAGGACATCTGTAGTCATATCTTTTTCTGTATGTCTTAGTGGCACAGAATGCCTACAACTCAGGAGACAGATGGATTTCAGGTGAAGAGACCAGGGGATGTGAATGTAAAATGTACTCTCCTTCTCATGCTAGACCACCAGGTATATTATACACGCGCTCACACATACACACACACACACACACACAGTGGTTACATTTATTGTTATGGTCATGCTTGAAGTGAAATGTGAAATTTAATAAAAATGGTTGATTATAGTATTGCATTTTAATCTGCTCAGGTTGCATCCAAGATTTCCTTTTACGTATTATTTTTGAAGTGTCGCTTTGAGCATTAGAGCACAGTTCTGTTAAAAATATAAACGTAATGTCAAAGAGCTATGTAGATATGTAAAAAGAAACTTTTTAAAAGTTACCTTTGCAAAAATGGACTAAAAGCCAAAAAACGAATGGGGTCTTTAAAGGAGGATCAAACTTCAGTTTGTTTGTTACAAAGTATATATTTGTCAACCCTTTACTTCTTTCTTCTCCTTCTGCTTGACTTAGCCTCCACAGTATAAGCTGGATCCACGCCTGGCACGACTCTTAGGCGTGCACACGCAGACCAGAGCCAGTATCATGCAGGCCTTGTGGCTCTACATCAAAAACAACAAGCTGCAAGACTGCCATGAGAAAGAGTACATTAACTGCAACCGATACTTCAGACAGGTACCCAAAATGTTTAGCCCTTTTTGCAAGAAATTACATTTAGCTTGTTCTCACAATTCATTGACCCCCCAGAAAACTCTGCTGAAACCATAAAAGCTTTGCATTTGGCACTGTCTGACACAACATGCTTCCACTTGCCACTAAGCCCTTGGTATTACTGGCACAGCTGTGCACTGGTTCACATCGTACCTAAGTGATAAATAGCAATTTGTCTTTTTCTAGAAGTAGAAACTTTCCACTGCTCCTGACCTGTCAACAGAGGTGTCCCCCAGGGCTCGGTTCTCTGCCCACTTCTCTTTGTAGTCTATATGCTTCCATTTAATCGGAATTCCTTTAAACCAAAGAATCGGATTACTCGTTTTCACTTTCCCCTGTTACACTGACACATAAAAATCTGAATTAGCTCCTGTGTCACCATCTTCTAACTAAGAATTCTGTCAGAAACCATGGTAATTCCACTTAATGGAATTATTTCTTACATCTTACGTTAAGAATTATGATAGAAAGTTTCTGTAATACAGCTCTAGAATTTAATAACACTTGGTAGTACTAAAATCAGTTTTAGTACTAGATGTGAGATAATTATTGCATTTCTTATGCAAAGGCAACAAAGGGATATGTGGTTATACTGTATCATTAAACTGAACCAAACTGCTGTAATCCTGCAGATTTTTGGCTGCCCCAGAATGAGATTTTCGGATATACCCATGAAACTTGCCAGCCTCCTTCAGCACCCTGACCCCATCGTCATCAATCATATCATCAGGTGTGTGTTTGTGGTTGCTATTCCTAATGTTCTTTTTTTGTTACTCAACAGTTACTTTCCATGCTTTTTGAAAGATTTTTTTAATTCAAAATATCTAAATATTTAACCTACCAGTCCAATGTTCAGCAACACTGATGTTTCTGAATATAGTTTGCACCTATATATGAATTTCCTATCAAAAGGAAAATCCATTTTAAATTGGCGAATTAACCTTAATAGAGAGAGAAAAGCAACTTGTATACAGAATAAAAGTGAATTCCTGTTGGAAAACTTTGTAAGAACATTTTTGGTGTACAACTGTCATCTTATAGTTTTAATGACTATTCTAAAATCCAATGTATAGATTTTTTTAATGATCTTATCTGCTTTATTGTTATATAATTTTGTCAGTGTGGATCCCAATGATCAGAAGAAGACTGCATGCTTTGATATTGATGTTGAGGTGGACGACCCCCTGAAAGCTCAGATGACCAGTTTCCTGTCATCCACAACTAATCAGCAGGAGATCACTGCCCTGGAGATGAAGGTGTGTGTCTAGGGACATAAAAGACACCTTGTGTAAACAATTTTCCACCCATTTTGAATTTACTTGCATATAGTTTTTAACAAAATATTTTCTTTCTCCATAAGATCCATGAGACTATTGAATCCATCAACCAGCTGAAAACCCAGAGAGACTTCATGCTCAGCTTTAGTAACAACCCACAGGATTTCATCCAGGACTGGCTCAAGTCTCAGAGCCGAGACCTCAAAGTACTTTTAATTTCCCTTGTTGGATTTCCTTCAGGGTTCTTTTATTTGCCGTCCGCCATTCATGGATGTTTTGTTTTGGTTTCTGCAGTTAATGACAGACACTGTGGGAAATCCAGAAGAGGAGAGAAGAACCGAGTTTTACCACTCGCCTTGGGTCAAAGAAGCTGTTGGACGCTATGTATTTTCAAAGGTGAGCACTTGGTATTTCTTTCCAATACAAGACTCATCAGTGGTCAGTTGCATAGACTGGTCTTAGAAAGTTATTTTTTTCTTCAAGACTGGTCCTCATTTTTTCAAGTCAGTTACAAATAGGTAGATTGTTCTAATTGACTGATTAGCCTTGGTTAACTGCTAGTTACACTGTCTCAACATAGACATACTTTATGCAAGTGCTGTAGTATCTGTAATAGTGCAATTGCTTGATTTTCAGGTCCAGCAGAGGAGACAGGAATTGGAACAGGTACTGGGAATCCGACTCACTTAAGATGATTCAGACTTCAAATCCACAGTCAACGAAGGAATTGGCTCAACAAATACAGACGAGAATGAAGCTTTCTGTTTGAAAACCAGTGGAGGAACTTTATGTAGATGTTTGGGTGATGGCATGGTTCTGGACCGTATAAATTTCAAATGGTTTTACAGTAACTGGAACTTCTTTCTCTTCGCATTAGTTTTCTGTCCTTCTCTTATATATTCTGAAAATGAGGCATCAAGTACATGATTAAGTTTGTTGACATACTCATCTTTGCTATTATTACTTTTTTTTTAATATATTTTACAGTAAGATATACCGTACTGTAGCTTATTGGCTAAAACCCCTATATGTAACTGATGCAACACAGCTTCTTTTTGTTCATAAGTTTTGTGTTTAAAGTAGGAATTGCCAAACTCAATCAACATTTGCCATTTAGCTTTTGTAAGATTTCCCATTCTGACTGCAAAGGCTATTTTTACAATCGAATTGCACAGTTATTAAGTTAAGATGCAATTACTTATGATTAAGTAGGGCTAGTAACGAAAATGCAATGTTTTTCTTCAATTTTCAATATTGTGGAGTTTTCCATTTGGTCTCTCAGGAAAAAATGTGCTGCACTGCATTCAAGAGCCATGTTTTTGTGTTTCCACCCCAGCGGGAAATCCAGCACATTTGGTTGTCCAGCTGTTTCAGTTCAGTGTACCAGACTTTCTGTCTTCATCTTGTTGTGTGTGTTTACAGATTTATTATTTTTTTTTTTTTTTTTTGAAGTCCGCTGCAGTGGCAGAGACCATACAGCATTGGACCGAATTTTTGAAAGGTAGTGCTTCAGGTGTGCAAACCATCACCATATTCTTATTTTTTCAAGTATTCAAGCCATATTTTTAACTCTCTGATAAGTAGTTCAGTTAAGTATGTACTTCTACATTCCAAACAGCTGATGATAAGTTTTTAAGTTGAATTTAATATGTGGTTGTTCATATTGTTGTTGTTTTTGTTTTTAAGTATCAATGACAGAAAGTTACAGGTAAAAGTAAAATAGTTAACACAATATTGACAATTCTGTCATCATTTACTCATCCTCAACACAAAGGAAGATATTTTGAAGAAAGTTTGTAACCAGGCTGTTTTAGGTCACCATTGACTCCCATAGTACTTTTTTTCCTATTGTGGAAGTGGTGAGCCAAAACAGTCTTACAAACGTTTTTTTTTTTTTTTAATATCTTCCTTTGTTTTCAGCAGAACAAAGAAATGCATACAGGTTTGGAACCACTTGAGGGTAAGTAAATGATGACAGAATTTTTCTTTTGGGTGAACTATTCTTTTAAGAAATATAGCAGGTTCAAGTTGAGCCCTATAATTTGTGACATGCTGCTGATTACCACAGAAAACCCTGGTAAAGTGGTAAAAACAGAGCGTTTTGACATTAATATGTTTAAAATAAAATTCTTTAAATGCATCTCTAAGGAACAAGTTGAAATTATTTAGTTTTAATCGACAGCATGTCACAAATGTTGTCCATAGAGCTGAACTAAGAATTTCTCCTCATTTTGTTTATAGTTGAATTACTCAGACAGTATTAATGCTGATCTGAAATGCAACAAGCTTTTTTGTTCCTTTGATTTACTTGTGAATGGATTAAGCTTTTTTTGTGTAAATGCAATTAAGTTCTTACAACTTAAGTTCTGTTTTATATTTTTGTATCAATCAAATGCTTACATTTTGTACTTTTTTTTTTTTTTACTGGGAAATCTAAATATTTTAAACAATAAAGTTTCCATAAAGGAGAATTCACATGTGTATGTATTTTTTAACATAGCAATAATTATTATTATATTTAATGTTCTGGAAGGCTTAACTTAAATGAATTTTAAATGTTACAAGCATATATTTTCAAAATGTAAGAAAACCAGGTGAGCTTCTGTCTACTAGATGGTAAACCATTTGCTAGATAAAGTCCAACAACGATCATGTTGATGCATGTATAGCGTCTGGTTATTCTGGTAATACCGGTCTCCATTAATACCTCACCTGTGCATTTTACAACTGTTGTTGTGGATTTGCAAAGTTACATCTTGTAACGCAAAACGAATGTGGGAGATTTGAGACGGCTGGACGGATTGCATTGTTTGAACAGTCCTTGCTGGTCTGTTTATTAAAGCTATTACAATGTAAACTGTATAATAGGGGTTCAAGTCTTGTCTCATACTATGGCAAGCTGTTTTAATATTTAATCCTTAAAGTTCATATTTTGGTTTTGGTAGTCCTAAACAACAAACTGACATGCATGCAAGGTCGCTTTTATTTTCTTACAGTATGCATACATTTTTTTCCTTATTTGTTCAGTGACTCCCAAACAATTTATCGATTACTTTTTCCAAACTCCTCCAGTGTTTGAGCTTTTTACGCTCCAAAATTGACACCTAATTCAACAAATGAATTTGCAATTACATTCAGAACAAACGTAAAAAGAGCAACAAGAGGGCAGGCAGTATGCTAATGTTTCGTTTTGACATCAACATAAAAACAACTTGTTTCAGTCAACTCTTTCTTTTGAGAGACAATAACATTATACGCAGTGCACTCTCAGATTTAAAACTGTATTACACACTGCATGAAAGGTCATTTTCAAAAATCCATAATGGGCATTTTTAAAAAGATACTAGTTCTTATTTTTAGATACTGTTACTTATACAGATATAGCACTGTTCAGAGCCAGACCTGAATCAGATTGTAAATCTGTGGGGTGATCTGAACAGGGCTGTGCACAGGAGATCGCAATCTCACAGATTTGGAGTGTTTTTTATGTTGTTTTTTTTTTTTACTTAGTACGGGTTAGAGTTTACATTATAGGTGAAAAAAGTTCGAAATTATCTTGGTCTCATTTTTTACATAACAGAAACATGGAATTTTAACAGGGGTGTGTATAGACTTTTTATACCCACTGTGTATATATATATATATATATATATATATATATATATATATATATATATATATATATTTACACACAGACTTTTAAGATTCACATGCATATTTGGCTGATCCTTGAAATGATCGCAGAAAGCAGTGCAAAGTTAATTCTGTGCTTACGTGATCTAATAATTTAATCTAGTTTTTTAAATGTAGATTTAAAAATTAATGCATATAATTTGAGACTAATGTCTTCTTGACAATTTTTCATTACATTAGCTGACTTTTCCATTTGTTGACATGACATCATTAGATTAAGATCATATATTATGATAAACACTATGTTTAACCATAATCTTTAAAAACATGATATTAATCATATAATAAAATAAAAATAGCTTTTTCTACTGTAAATATTTATTAAAATGTTAATGCTTTCAGAATCTTTACTTTTTAATTGATTTTATGTATTTTAAAATATTTGTATTAACATATTTAGTATATTTATTGAACTTTTTTTTCCAAAATGAGCAGAAAATAGTACAAACTTTGCTAAAGTGATAGTTTTGAACAAGCATTAAATTTGACATTATTTATTAAAAAAAAAAATAATAATAAAAAATAAAAAAAAAAAAGAGAAAGAAAGTATTTGTATCAATACTGTGGGCCTTTTACCCCATGTTTTGCCACCTCATAAATCTTTTTTTTTTTTTTAAATACATTTATGAATGTAAAACGTGAGTAATACGTCGCAGTAAAATGTAAGGACAAGAACGCTCTCCAGCGTGACGTTGGCGCTGGAGCGCGAGGACTTCAGTCGGCATTCTGCCCGAGGAAAACAAAGCGGAAATAGCGCCGCTGACGGGCGGAAGTGTGTATGTTCAAGATGGCGCTAGACGGGATCGAGCAAGTGAGTGATATTTTTCTATTAAATCCTAGCACATAAACAGCACAGTTAGCTGTGTTTTATCAGTCGGCATCACGTATCGCATATGAAGAAACTTCTATAATTGTAGTGTTTGTGAATATAAGAAAGAATGGCTGACTTTAAGACTCATTTGCTCCGAATGAAGCAGAGTTTGCTGTCTCATTGTGTCACACTGACTGGCACTGATCATAACATGGCACAACTGGTTATAACATAACATGGTTGATGAATGTTGATAGCGAATGCTTTGTTGTCACGTGCGAAATCACGTTTTAAAACCACTTATATATTATTCTATGTCTTATTATAAGAGAAGAGATCTCCGATAATCACATCACTGATCACAACACATAATCAGAATCGCTCCCATCTGATCATAACATCAAAACAGAAATAACTTCTTTAGAAGAGAAATCTTATTATTGTTCATAACATGGTAAATGGATAACTTCTAATACATCGTCATCACTGATCTTTACCTGGCGCTGACTATTAATAAACCTATTATATTAATATATAATTTTTTTACAGATGGATATTGAGGACAGTAAAGGAGGATCTGGTCTCAGACAGTATTATCTGTCTAAAATTGAGGAGCTTCAGGTAAGAATAGCCATGATGCACAGTTTAATTTATAGACGTGAAGGACTTTGCTTTTATGTTTATTACAGAAATGATTTATTTTGAAAGAATATACCGAACTGGGTTTCAGACGCTTAATTGCATGTTATTTACAATTAAATGAGAATGTTTTATATTTTCGATTTCTGTTAAATGTAAAAAAAAATATCAAATGCGATTATAATCGTGGACTTTACATTTGCTTTAGTATGTTAATCAACAAAAATTGACGTTCTTTAAAGCACAACCATAAATTAAAACAATGGTTTAAAACATAGTTGCATGGCAGTTGCGTTTTGTACAATTAAACTGTGTTTAATTAAATATACATACTATTAAGATTTGAAATATACTGCAAATAAACATACAATGCCGCTAAGTACACTTTTTTTATTGTGGGTATGTTATGTCTAAATGTGCCTCTCTCTTTACTTAGTTGACAGTGAATGAGAAAAGCCAAAATCTCAGACGTCTACAGGCTCAAAGGAATGAGTTAAATGCCAAGGGTACGGTCTTTCTAACAATCTTACTCATGAATGTCACTTTGTGGTGTTCGGATGCATATGCCAAAGAGAGTATGTCATCAGTATGACATGACGGGATGTGTTTGGTGCTGTTTCTTTCAGTGCGCCTCCTGCGTGAGGAGCTTCAGTTGCTGCAGGAGCAGGGGTCTTATGTGGGAGAGGTGGTGAGAGCCATGGACAAGAAGAAAGTGCTGGTCAAGGTTTGGCAGCCATCGTTTCCTGCTTAATTACATAGGCCTGATTTGTGTTGATGTGTTTTGTTAATCATTAGTATTTCTGCTTTGTTTTAGGTGCATCCTGAAGGAAAGTTTGTGGTGGATGTGGATAAGAACATTGATATAAATGATGTAAGTGTTTTGGATTTTTGCTGAGGCTGGTTAAACTGCTAATCATTGTCATTTTTTATTACATTTAAACATTATCATTGCAACAATTATTCAGATAATTTTTTTACTTTTTATCCCAAACGATGAGAATTAGACCGCATCCATTGTTTTTGAGTGTACTTTTTAATCGTATGCAAAAACACTGTCTGCATTAGAAATTTATTTTAAAGGATAAAAACCATAACATTCTTTTTAATAATTTAATAACACAAATGTTCGCTTAAAATCTATAAAAAGATTTTATTTGGTGATGCATTGAGGTAATTTTTGAGGTAATAATTGATAAGATGTTCGTACTTGTTTTTATTAAATTTCATTTTTGCCACGTATTATTGTTCATAATTATGAATTATTAAAGCCTCAAATACTTTACAGTCACAAATGACAATTCATGCATCCCTAGATTTTACAGTTCTACGTGGAACATCAGAATTTGAGGAGAGGATGCAGTTTTTGCCTGGTGGCTAATAAACTAGAAAACTATTAATCTATTTTATAGTAATGCTGTTAGTAAACTCAATCCTCATTTCCGACAGGTAACACCGAATTGCCGCGTGGCACTTCGAAATGACAGTTACACTCTTCACAAAATCCTGCCAAACAAAGTTGACCCTCTCGTCTCGCTGATGATGGTTGAAAAAGTGCCAGATTCGACGTACGAGATGATCGGAGGCCTGGACAAACAGATCAAAGAGATCAAGGAAGTGATTGAGCTTCCAGTCAAGCACCCAGAATTGTTCGAGGCCCTAGGAATTGCACAACCCAAGGTAAGTGATGGTAAAATGTATTCTTATCAGGGGGAATCGTGTGAAAGGGTGGCCTACAAGATCCACTTCATATTCTGTGATGTGTCGGTCTGCAGGGTGTGTTGCTCTATGGACCTCCTGGAACAGGAAAGACCCTGTTAGCCAGAGCCGTGGCCCATCACACCGACTGTACCTTCATCAGGGTGTCTGGATCAGAGCTGGTGCAGAAATTCATAGGAGAAGGTTGGTGTGCTTCCAGAAAAATGTTCAAACCTATATGACTCTCTCTGTGGAACCCAAAAGCAGATGTTTAGCAGAATGCTCCCAATGATCTTATTATTATAAAAGCACATATATATAGTGTGTGTGTGTGCGCGCGCATTTGTGAAAGTTCTTCTGATTTGTTCTTGTGCGTGTTGCAGGAGCTCGTATGGTGCGAGAGCTGTTCGTCATGGCCAGGGAACACGCGCCCTCCATCATCTTCATGGATGAGATCGACTCCATCGGCTCATCTCGTTTGGAAGGGGGATCAGGAGGAGACAGTGAAGTGCAGAGAACTATGCTGGAGCTCCTCAACCAGCTGGATGGGTTTGAGGCCACAAAGAACATCAAGGTGAAAAGCACACATCTGTTGATTCTAACACAAATCTCTCATCTCTGGTTTTAAACGTCGGTAGCTTTTTATTGGATTCTTAAAATGCGTGGTCCATTTGGGTTTCCATCAAAATAAAACCTCTAGTTCAGAATTTAAAAGAAATTGGCAACAATGATGATGATGATAATAATAATAATAATATAATTTATTATTATTATTATTGATGTTAAAAATAAAAAAATTAAAACCAGTAAAAATTATGAAAAATTAAGAATTATTGTTGTTATTACCGCTAACACTAATTTCTTTTACATTTATTATTTAAATTGAATCAAATTAAGAAGCAATTAAAAACTGTATCTAATAATAATAATAATGATAATATATTTTTTGTATAGTCATACTGAATAGAGAAACTTAAGTTTGGGGGGGTGATCACATGTGCAAGTACTATATAAAGCTGTTTGTAACAACTGGTCAAAGGGTATGGTTACCATGTTACATCGCTCATTCAACTGCTTTCCCAAAATCACCACCAGGGGAGCTGTGACCAATCAAAACTACTCAAACTTCTATTCATACTATTTCTGTGCTTGGCTCCAGCTGTGCTTTTAAGGAAAGTCTGAGCTTACCGAACATGTTCTTTTTTTCTTCCCTCAGGTTATCATGGCAACTAATCGCATTGACATTCTGGACTCTGCTCTTCTTCGGCCAGGCCGCATTGACAGGAAGATTGAATTTCCCCCTCCCAATGAAGAGGTAGGCTGGAGCTGTTATATATTTAGCATCAGCTTGATTCCGAAATACACTTGACTGTATTTGTGTGACTCTCTGTCATTGAAAGTATAAACACAAGCGTCATGTTGTTCTCCTCAGGCCCGTTTGGATATTTTGAAGATCCACTCCCGGAAGATGAACCTGACACGTGGTATTAACCTGCGCAAGATTGCTGAGCTGATGCCGGGAGCATCTGGTGCTGAGGTCAAGGTGGGCTCGCCGTCTCATCCGGCATGATGCTGTGCTTCCAGGCATTTATGGGCGTCTGTACACTACATATTCAGCAAGCTGATTTGGTTTGTGCTTGTGTGACAGGGTGTATGCACAGAGGCAGGGATGTACGCCCTGAGAGAGAGGAGAGTCCACGTTACCCAAGAAGATTTCGAAATGGCAGTAGCTAAGGTATTAAAACACTTGATTATATATGACCAGCAAATATCCATAAAACAATGACAAAAAAACATTAGGAAACAAACTAACAATCATGTTCCATTGTGCATTTCTTATCTCAAATATATCAAATCAGAAATAAGTTTAGAAAATATGCATTGCTAAGAACTTCATTCAGACAACTTTAAAGGTGATTCTTTTCAATATTTAGACTTTTTGCACCCTCAACCAAATATTATCCTATTGTAAAAACCATACATCAAAAAAAAAGGTTATTTATTCAGCTTTCAAAGGGTTTATAAATCTCAGTTTCCAAAAATGTAACTATGTATTGATTATGCTCTTGGAACTAATTATATTCAAACCAAATACCAGTTCTTATTAAAACGAAATATTTGTTTTAGGTGGATATCTCTAATGTATTATTTTTCTGAATGTTTACAGGTGATGCAGAAAGACAGTGAGAAGAACATGTCCATCAAGAAACTCTGGAAGTAATCATTACTCAGTAACCTGCATTATTTTTTTTGTGTCTTTAAGTTGCTTTGTCACCCAAATGTATTCAAAAATAAATTGTTTCTCACTTAGAACGATGTTTTTTTCTCTCCACTTTGTAAAAATAAATCATTGAACTGCACTTACACCAACAAAGGTTGATTTTTACATAGAACTCCACTGCATTAAAATATGTTTTTTTTAAGACGAGGAACAAACGAAGAAAGAAATCGCTAGACTGAAAGTTACCTCTGTCTGAGTTAGAACTTTTTTGAATCGTAACTACATTTCAGAATCCGCTTTATCCAGTTTATGCAAACACTAGGGTTTTTAAGAAGTTTTTAGTACAAACATGCATATATTCCTTCATATCTGACACGAGAACATAAACATTTAAATAATACTTACCAAATAAATATGAATGCGTGTGAATCGGAACAGAAGATTTGTGCATTATTTACTGTATATACTCCGATTAGATTTATGCATTCGTCATGATTTTGTTTGTTTCTGCTCTCTCTGGTACATCTTTATTAGAATAATGCAATTGCTGGGTTTCGTATGCAAGCATTTATAAAAGAACTTTACGTGTAAAAGACCTCTCACTTTAATTGGTACTAATTTTTTCCGTTAGTCCAGTGTTAGTTTTATAATGTTATAATGTTTCAAAATGAAATTGCATTAAAATTGTGTAATCCATTACACAGATTTTAAACATTTTCATTTTTTACATAGAGCGACAAAAATATCCTCGACTTTCATCAGAGGTATAATGCCATAATGGTTGCATAATAACAAATGCATTGTGGAAAATGAAGTCTCCTTTAAAAGTTTATTTTTTTTTACGGTTTTCCTAGGGTTGAAACTCAAATGATAAAATTTGGTTCTAGTTCTATTGATAAATGTCTGCGAGTGGGAACTGAAAGTCATTGTCACTTCTGTATGGTGTAAAGCGTGCTGTTTACAAACCCAGCCCCGGATGACGGCTGCCAGTAAGTGTCCAGCTCAAAGTCCTCTGCAGAAGTTCCAGTCACTGTTAGAAAGCTCGACTAACTTTGACTTCCACTTCTTTCTTCTTTGGGTCTGATGACATAACAACTGTGAGTATATCATTTCTAAAAAATACTATATGCTTTTACTACATCGTTTTAATTTGACTTATCTAAGTTACCAATGGGGAAAATTAATATAGAATAAATAGAAACGCGGCTCTGAGGGACTTGCTCAAGGTTACGTAAAACACGCTGTTATGTAGATTTAAGATATTTGTTAAACGGTATGATCTCTACTACAAGTCATTCATTTTGGTTTTATATTAAAATGTTAATTTTAGGAACCATTTCTCGTGTGGATCATTTATGTTCGTATTCAAAGTGATATAAAACAGAATTTTAAAATCGTGAGAGACATAAATTCGATCATGTAGTTTAAAACACACTTTTTAAATATATATATATTTTCACATTGGATAACCTAAACACCACAGGTATGTAAATCAATTTTGCTGTACTTTGTTTTATCTATTTATAGAGGGCCCCTGTACTGTTCAGGTTGTCAGATGTCAAAATATATTTTTAAAATGTGTCCAATATCACAAAAAGAAACACCTTTTTTTTGCTGACGACATTTTACATTAATTATTTAATTATTTAAAATACACTTTTTTTTTTTAATTTTAGCATTTCATAAATCTGTACTCAAAAAGTGAGTAATAAGTCATTACATTAATTGCATTATATATTAAATCAATTTGTCTTGATCATTTACAAATGTATATTTAATAATAGAATTAATAATAAAAGTTATATAATCTTTTTCTTTCCAGAGATTCCTGGCCACTTCAATGGCTGATTATATATTCTACTATGTCCAGTAAGTACGACATTCATTAAATCTTCACAAGAACTTTCTATACCATTAAAAAAAAAAAAAAAAAATATATATATATATATATATATATATATATATATATATATATATATATATATAATTTTTTTTATTTCAAGTCAATTCAAATCTAACATATGTACTTACGTATTGCTGGAGACGTAGCTTCACCTACCGATATAAAAAGTATAATTACACTTTATTTGGAGTATTATTTGTGTACAATGCACATTTCTTAATATTAATCCTAAAATGTGTTTTAATGTCACCATTGATAGGGATTGTATGATCTTTTAATAGCCTAATGTCATGTAGTGTAGGTTACTTGCAATAGTATCTCTTTAGCACAATCAAATATACTGTAAGCACAAAATTAGCTGTTTAGCAGACTTTAGGTATAGCAGTGCAGTATAGCTAAAGTACAATTGCTGGGTATTTTTATTACGCACATAAAATGTATTTGACACATACAGCATTCAACGTGAAATGCGTGTATTTCAAAGTCTAAGTATATTTATTTTTCACTAGGGCATGTAAGTAGTACACTGAAGTAAAGCTTGTATGTGTGATTATGTGCAGGACGTGGCTGACGCCGCTGCTGGTTCTGACCGTGAGTCTGTGCGTACTGAGGTACTGCTGCAAAATCTGCAGTAAAGTCTCAGACACCGACTCAGATCTAGACCTGTCGAACAGCGACCACGTCTACGTGATTCCCAACCCCATCCATGAGAGAGGGGACGAGAGAGACGAACAAGATGAGACTCACTCTCAAGACGATTCGGAGTTTACACCGCCACCGTACCATCAAGTGTGTCCGCCGCCGTCGTACGCAGAGGTAAACTGGTTGACTTTGGCTAATTTTAGTACTATTCGGCAGGCCAGAGTCGGACGCTAGCCTAAACTAGCTATGAGCGTGACCTGTGCAGTACAGAATGCGTTACTCTATGGATGTTAAAATGCGGTTTCAGCTGACTTTTAACATTTTTTTTTGTTATCATTATTTTGCAGTCCAGCTTTAAATTAAATATTTCTGATGTCGGAGTGGCTCGAGACTCAGAGATGGACACATCCGACGTTCCACCCCCACCGTATAGCCCACCTTTACCTTTAAGCATGCTGTCGCAATCATCCCGCCATCAACAATAGACACTTCTGAATACTAAATATTTTTGTAGGTGTGATGACTAATTTAAATAATGCATGTTTTATTATTCTCCTAACTGGAATTGCTGACGTGAAAGTTCATACCAAATAGGCAGGGCTGTTTGGATTTTTCCCTGGAACCTTGCACAGTTTTCCAGAATAATCTTTTGGTACTTTAAACATTAGACGAGATAAGATGCTGCTTCATATTAATGAGCAAATTAGCCTAAGTCCGTCATACGGTTACTCAACAGTTTAAGAGCTTTACAGTTTCTACATCAGAGATAAATCTTATCTTAAGAACAAAAAGGTTACTGCTTTTGTGAACCATGCGAGGAGGAGTGGCTAAAACGTAACCATACTTCCATATATCTTAAATCCCGAATAACTGAATTACTTTGAAAGACTGTTGAAATAAGGTGCAGCCAGATAAATGTAAAAATCTATAGCTATATATTAAATACACACTTTCCTGATGTGTCAAATAGAGTTATTAAAATAGTAAATGTAGCACCAAAGCAGGTATTATGTAGAATTGAAGAAATTCTTTTAGCTTCATTTTGGATAGATTATTTATTCCAGGGCTAAACTTCCAAGGCTTTCAACTGATTCAGTATTGCTTTATTTGTTAATCCTAACTTGAACGTCTAAACTGCATAAACAACCCAAATAATTTTTTGGATGCGGCTTCTGTAGATGAACTTGTGGAAGTATTTTAAATCAGTATATGAAAATATTATCGGCTACCTCTTGAAGTGAGATGATGTAGATGAGAATACATGTATTTTGAATATTTTGAAAGGTGTTTTGAAATATCTACTAGGAAGACAGGGTCGGCTCTACGCACCCTGCTTTCCAACATAAATGTGCTGCTACTTTTTAATAAAAGTATTGTGGATGAATGTGTATTATTAATATGATGATCATCGATCTTTGTTAAGAACTGACCGATATGTCTGCACTAATGCTGTTGTATAGCGGTCCTACACACAAAAACTCACAGAAAAAAATGAAACTATGGAATAAAATAATAACAAAATGTTTTCTGTCTTTACTTTTGCATTTAGTTTTTTTAATAAATCAAATATTACATATATAATAACTGGAAACGGGTAAAAAGCTATAAAAAAAAAAGCTATATGTGCACAAATACATGAGGACAAACGCCATATATATCAAATTGGCTACTTGCCAAATGAATAAATCAACATGAACTGCTGTTTTTAGTTGATAATATTTTATTATGTGAGAAGAGATTGTGGAGTGGTATTAGAGACACAGTGAAACTAGTACAGCCATTTCAGAAATCACTTTCCCGGTCAAAGGTCAATTTTACAGTTTACCATCGTTATAGAAAAATATATGACTGCAGAACGCTGCGCTTGATCAGTCACAGTGAAACATTTTAGAATTCTTGTATTGGAATGATAAAATCTTATATCCTTATATAACATAATGCATAAAGACCAATCAATTTTAAATAATTTGGCTGTTGTCATTTTCTGAACTGAAATGGATTTTGTACTAACGAACATTACTAGAAATAACGCAAATGAATCGAACATGCACGGGAATATGACACGCCAAAACACTCGATTCGATTCTGCTTGGTAAACATCAAAACTAAACGATCCCTGCAAAACACTACGTAATCATATAGAGTTGATATATCCAACATGATTCTGAATAGCTTTATTGTAACGTAGGGTGCTAAAACATATTCTACAGTTTCTATACAAATATACAGCCCTACTCTCACAGGAATAACAAACGTACAGCACTGTACAGAACTCCTTTAAAACAAATACAGATATACAGATCAGCTCCGTTCTTTACAAAATAATAAACTAGCTTTATATCGTCATGTTTTGTTTGTTTTTTTTTTGTGCAAAAGTCTAAAGAACAGGCAGGTTCACATAGATTACAGCAGTTAACTAGGCTCCTAGCCACTTTGAGAAATGAAGAACCCAACCGCTCTCAGAAGACCCAGCTGACAGGAACCCATTGGTGGTCTGTGTTGAGTCTGTCCAGTGCCCTCCTGAGGCTGCGGTACGCTCCGTCCAGGTTGTCATTGACGATGCTCAGGTCAAAGTAGTGACTGTAGGCCCTCTGGATCCTTTCGCTCTCATCCACTGTCCGTTTGAGCTCTGAGTCCTAGAGAGAGAGAGAGAGATAAAAAGCGATGGACTCCGGAATCTAGTCAACATTCGAGGAATCATTCTGAGGGCATCGAGAAAGAAATTACCGTCAACTGTTTCATCACAACACCAGCCTCGATGGCAGATCTGTTCATGTCTTTCAGAACTTCAAAGTTTGGGGCTTCAATGAACACCACATATGGAAGAAACTCTGCAGTTCGTAGAACTTTGAGTGCCTTTAAGAGAACAATGAGACGTGAAATGGGGTAATAATTGTATGGCAGCCCCAATAGACTTTTATTTAAATATAAATAATCTGCATCAGGTATTTAGCCTAGAACATTCATACAAAAAGTCTAATTTTGCAAATAGAGTGCAATATTTGGGTTCCAGAAATAGAATAAATGGGATGTGGAAATTTTTTAAATCGAGATTTTTAAATCATCTGAATAAGCTGAATAAATAAGCTTTCCATTCATGTATGGTTTGTTAGGATAGGCCAATATTTAACAAAGATGCAATGATTAATATTTTGGGCCTCATTTATAAAATGTCGCACAGAAAACATCCTAAATTTGATCTTACGATCGTCTCTCAAATATATGCATGTTTGATTCATAGAATGAGCATACGAACAGAACACATGGGTAAGCCTCTCTTTCATTTGCGCACAAATGAATGGTTTCAGCTCTCTACCTCCTAATTAATGTCATTAAAATATAAAATATCATCAATCATCATAATTTAGCTGCAAGAACAACTAACATTTTCAAAAAACTGCAATACTCATACAATAAAAAATGCACACATCTTCTCAGAGCCTGACATGATCACGCTCTGCGCTATAAATAAGAATATATTACTAATCAAAAATTACATTTTGATATATTTACAGTAGGCAACTTGCAAATATCTTCATGGACCATGATCTTTACTTAATATCCTAATGATTTTTGGCATAAAATAAAAGTCAATATTTTGCCCCATACAATGTATAGTTGGCTATTGCTACAAATATACCCATAATAATAACTGGGGTAGTACAAATGGTTATACATTTCTCCAAAATACCTAAGACAACTTGACGAATGCAGATATGCCATGTACAGTATAGTCGCAGTTGTGTTCATTGTCTTCATGTTTGATTAGTTTTTCTCTCTTTGTTGTACAGTTACAACAAAAGTTAGCAGAATCATAAGTTATATTACTTTTGTGAGCCATAGCTGGAGTTTCTGCACAAAGATTTCTTGCACCATGGATGAAACATACATTAATATGTTTACAGTGCTCCATAATTCTCAAAGCACCATATTCTGGGAAATAAAATTGGGAAAAATAATAATAAAGTAACAATGTTATGGCAGTTTTTCCATGTGATATCGAAAATGGTATTGAACATAATTTTTAAGGTATTAAGATTACACAAAATCTAGCACTTTTCTGCTTCAAATTAAAGTTAGCATCTGTTTGAATTCTGTGATTCACCTTGCCCTTTGGGATTTTTTTTTTTTTAATATTTCAGGAACCAGCAAAAGGGGACGCTAATGCACTCTTTAGGATATTGAAAATTTCAAAAGTGTACCTGCGGATTGACATCCAGAATGCAAACCTTGCCAGAGTCCACAACTTCATGAATGGAGTCGATCTTGGTGCCGTACAGGTTCCCGTCATATTCCCCGTGCTCAAGAAAACGGCCACATTTGATGTCAGTTTCCATCTCGCTGCGAGACATAAACAGGTACATCTGCCCCTCCTTCTCATCCACTTTTGGTTTACGAGATGTGTCTGTCCAGAGGGACAAAAAGCACAGGTGTGTACTGTGTATATTTCTAAATTCATGCACATGCATGTATATATTTAATTTAATAAAAAATAGGATATGTTTATATATTAAATATATTTATATAGAAAATAAATTATATGAATGTAAATATATACAATATATGTATATGCAAATATTCTTAAATATATACTGTATGTGTGTGTATAAATACATATGTTCACAAAAACCTTTATTTTGGATGCAATTAATCACGATTAATCATTGCCCAGCACTAAATCTTACTGTATATAATAGTAATAATAATGACAGTAATTGTGGCCCCAGTTTCACATCCAACATGAAGCCAATTTTAATATTTATGCGTAAATATTAAATCAAAAATATAAATATGCACTTACAAGGTGTGGTGGTTCCATAACGGTGTGGGTCAGACACCAAAAGTTTGTTTTTCAAGCTGCGGCGGCCCACACCCTGAGCTCCAATCAGAACCAGCGTCTTCCTGCGGAACGGAGGCACCTTGGCCACTTCCTCGTAGATCCTCAACTCATGTCGGTCAAACTCTGGTACGTTGAAAAGATCTCATCTATTGTTAGTCTGATTTAGCCACTTTATCGAATGTATCACTTGTCAGTTCCAGTTCAGCTTAAATATAAATATTGAGGTTCCATTTACTGTGTTTCTCATTTTCTTTGGAAACTGAAATGGAACTGAGTACAAACTCATTATACAAACAGTGCCATTTTAGCTTGAAACAAACTGACTTCCGCAACAACAATCACAACAGAGAACAAGAGTACGACACGTGTGCATCCGTCGCACCGGACTTCGGCCATCTTTACCGGCGTTCTTGGTGGTCAAGTACATCATCTTCTTCTTCTTCTTACCCCCAATCCCTGCACACAGAGGCCCTGCGGACATCAGCACACATCCTAGTAGTATAAACACACAGAATGACTCCTGTCTACTACAGGAGACAAACACATCCCTATCCATTTTTACCTCAGGCCATACTTATCAAATCTTTTAGATCGATAACAGCATACAGATTAGGAATGATTTGAGGATGAATAAATAATGGCCTTTCCCTATCATTAATAGCAATAAGTTCCTCTTTATTATATAAATCGTGCTGATATTCCTCCAGGGGGCGTCACTCAGTAAATAATTGTCAGTAAATGTGTATTTTTTTTAAAAATAGGAACAGTTTAATTAACCAGACAAAATATAAAAATTGTTTTTTAAAAAGTATGCATATGTGTTCTCAATTTTGTATCATATTTGATACATCAGGCTTTTATGGTTTATATAGTATGATATAGGAATATGGAGCTAATTCTCAAGGAGGAAAAAACAACCCCAGGCACAAACTGAGCAAAAACATGGTGAAGATGTTGTTATTTATATGTCACAAATATTAAGATTAAATTATGATTCGTATAAAACGCGAATACAAAAATGTGTCTTATCAGGAAGATATTTAATTTTTAGAGCTATGATTTTTTATTGTATGGCCAAAACATAATGCAGTGCAATACAATGATGACTGCGGGATGAACAAATATAAACACTCCTCAAACCTCAAACATTTTATATAATGCTGAATATTTGACTATGTGTGTGTAATAATGTAAACATAAGTTGCTTCAGTTCAGGAAATGCTATCTTGAAAAATATTAATAAAATAACAATATAAAAGTAAAACATTATAAAGATATTAGTGCCCTAGTAAAAAAGTAATATATTTAAAATAAATAGTTCTAAATCTATTATTTATTACATATTTACAGACAACTCGTAGACAACAACAGATAACTCGAGACTTAACTGATAACTGATATAAAAATGATAAACTTAACCTGTCATATTATTTGTGCACAATGCACTTTTCTTAGGTCTAAAATGTGTTTTAATTGTATGATCTTTGAATAATATCAGACAATATATTTAAAATGTACCTGAATTATAATTATTGTTCCACTTATTATACAATTATACAACTTATTATACAATTGTTCCACTTTAGCACGAAAAATATATGCAAAGTATATGTTTTATTGTACTCCAGCACTACTTCTTTGCAATTAAATTGCATTAAAGGGATAGTTCACTTTGAAACAAAATACTGTTCGTTTTGTCACACAAACTGCTTGTTCATCAATGTATGATCACGATGAAGAAAAAAGACACCTTCTCCTTAGATGCCCTTAGATGCAGACTTTTAGTACGCTAAAAGTACAGTTTCAGGTTATTGAGTACATAAAATGTATTTTAAATACTTTTAAGCATATTTATTACTTATTATTGTATGTAAATTTCACTAGAGTACCTCAACCTGAATTCAGTATAAATAAATATGAATAAATAACTTTATTGCCCTGAGCCCTACCTGAGCTAGAGAGCTCCAGATCTCTCTTGACAAAAGCTTTTCTCTTCTCCTCCAGGAGCTGACTGGGGATCAGGCCTGCACTGCCTCCTTCCAGATGACATGCCTTTAAGTGAGACCAGAGTCAAGGTAAGACCACCATACAGACCTTAATGATTACCAACATACAGTATATTCACACACACACACACACACACACACACCTGCCACCAATTGGGGTCCTCCTGGTTGAAGATCTGAAGGATGTCTCCACTGTTGAATTTGAGACCAGCTTCTTTGCAGGGGATCAGGTTGTCATGAGAGGGGTCATAGTCAAAGTGACATTTCACAAAGGCCTGCAGATGGAGAGAGAGAGAGACGTAGAAACACATGGTTCTTATACTTGAATATGTCCATCAATCAGAGTGTCATACTGACAGCGTGTTGAAAATTTCAGTGCTGTATGTTTAGCATAAAAGCATAAATATTGGGAGCATAAACATATTATCACTATTCAACTTCAGGCACTTTTATGTTGAATTTAAGTTGATTTTAATACAACTTTTTTCCTCTTAAACGAAGGTCACAATAAAACAGACCTATACTTGTTTAGCTCTTTCACATACTTTTAAACTTAAAACAGGACAATTCATAAACAAAATGGCCAGTGACATTACTATACCATAGTACTAATTATTCATGATTATTAATAATCAATAACAATTTATAAAAATGCTTCCAAATTCCCAATGAAATTTGTCCTTGTTTTTCTACAAAGATTATTGTGCTTTTTAGCAGACAAACATGTCAGTATCAGCTTTAAATCAACTATGAAATGTGTGAGAGAAAAATAAAAATTAATTTCCATTCAAACTGTAATCTGTCCAATTAAATGTAAAAAACTATGTGTTTATTGTTATAAATTATAAATTGTATGCTCACTCTAGTGAAAAAGAAGTACTTCTGCCACAATACATTTATGGTAAATAAAATATACATTAAATGTGCTTTTTCAAATAAGACACTAAAGTTAAAATTACAATAAAGTGTGTGTATATATATATATATATATATATATATATATATATATATATATATATATATATATATATATATATATATATAGATAGATAGATAGATAGATAGATAGATAGATAGATATAGATGTACTTTGATTTGGAGATTGGACAAGTAAATATTCAATATAATTAGGCATACTTTTTTTTCACATGTGAAAACTAGCCAAACAATATGTAGTAGAAGACTTTCATCAAACATTTAATAAAGGAACTCACTCGGGTACAAAATAACACGCGGGTGAGTAAATTAAGATGGGATTTTTATTTTTGGTTGAACTATCCCTTCAAGAGGAATTGCAGTGCCTAAAATCCTGTTGTCATGGCAACTGTAGTCACCTGCAGTCCAGTGGAATGTTGCTATTAGGTGCTGGAACGTCAACACACAGAAAATATGCCTGGATTACATCATTCAGACAGTCAACAACAAGCATCCTCCACACACAACACAACACAAAACATGCCAACAATACCATCTGCCAGCACAAACACCTACAGCAGCTCTCAAAAACATGAATATTCACATCATAGAAGCGTGCATCACATTAGTAACATGGCACTGTGATGTCCAGCCCCACGTTGGCAGCGTCCACAGGAAGCTGTTCGTTTATTTTGGGATCAAATAAAGACAGGCACAGATGGGACACTCTGAATATGGCACCATATGGGCAGAGAAACAGAACTTCGCTCATTTGATTCCCATTCAATAAGATGGAGATCTCAGAAGAGCAGAAAGAGGGGAAGAACCGCAGTATAACACAGCTGAAAATGTGAAAGGACAGACTTGAAGATTGTCGGCGTCTCATCTCAATAGGTGCGGTGGCACAGCGTCAAAAACAGGAAGGGCTCTGGCATAATGCACCAAATCTCCCAGCATGCTTTGGAAGAGAGACAGGTGCCTGAACCCGGCAGTGCAGCCCAAAGTTTGATCTCAAAGCTGTTGATATAGAGCCATTTTGAACCAAGGTTATTGCAGCAGATGCAATTACATGTGTGTTGTAAGCATATGAGCATTTTGGTTCCATGTCATCTGGTTTATAACATCCATCTGGGTCTACCGCTCACAGCAGATGAATGACTGACAGCCTACACAGCCAATCAGATCACTGCGACAAAACATGTTGTTAATTACCATTTTATTGGACAGTCAGACACATTTTTTTTTTGTTCGGCAAATTCCTTTGGCTATTCTATGGTGCTGTTAGGGCACATTCTTATACTAAAAGGCCCGTTCACACCAAGAATGATAATTATAAAGATAACAATAAAAATATAGTTCTAAAAATCATTCTCAATATTAAAGAATAGCAAAGTCCACACCAAAATATAACAGTAAAAGCACAAACGATATCGTTGGAATTACTTTCAGAACTATTTTTTCCAGCTTATGATGAACACTGGGAGCCAATCAGAATCCTTAACATAAGAATTTAACATATCCATAATTTTGGGATGTTCAATTTTAAATTAAGGAGAACTGAATTAATAGAATTGGATCTAATATTCCTGTCTGACTTCCCTTGTATTTTAATATCTTCTACCATCATATTTAGTGTTTCAAGATAACAACCACATATAAAAACGGATTTATTCCAATTCATTATGTAACTGTAGACATCGAAGGTCTACGAAAATGTATAATAACTACTCATTATTTTTTTGTTGAGTATTCGCTACTGAACAATGATAGATCTGAATGTGGCTCACCTGTCGTGGTGTGTGTGGTTCTTGGTAACTGGGGAGGATTTTGAGGACCACGCTGCCGCTGGACTCTTTCAGCATGTTCTGAAGGACCTTCGGGTCGCTCCCCACCTCTTTTCCGTTGACCTCTTTGATGATGTCCCCCACATGCAGCAGGCCCTGCTGATCTATCATGCCCCCGTGCAGGATCCGAGCAATCACCAGCTCTCCACCCTCCACTCGAAACGTCACGCCCTGCGGAGAACAGAATGTGACTCAAACAAGCATGACAGTTTGGTTTTTTTTGTTGACCTATATATGAAAGACTGTTTAAAAATAAGGTAACGCTTAATTTTGAAGGTCCCTTATGAACATTCTGTTGACAATAAGTAACTTTGCACCTACATGTCAACTAATTTTCATTAAAGTAGACTGTCTGATTATTATCTGCTAACTCTTTATTGTGATGATCATCCAACAGACGTTCTACTGACTAAAGGTAACTTTTTAAGAACGTGTCAACTTATTCTAACCCTAACCCTACCAGTCTACTAATACTCTACTAACACTCACATGTAGATGCAAAGTTACTTATTATCAACAGAATTTTCATAAAGGACCATCAAAATAAAGTGAAACCAAAATTATGGTTAATTCAATACAAAGATTAAATGTGTAATTCCTTTTTTTGTATTATATGGAAACTTTACATAGACTGTGATTCATCCCTTCATAAATATAGCTTTTTGTATGTACAGCATTTTCATTTTAAAGAAATGTGCTGCACACTATCATTTGTTTTACTTTATTTTGGCTTTAAATTACAAACAACTAGTCGATTGCTGCGAGGGTGTTTCTTGTAGAGCTGCTGAAGAAGTAACTGTAAAATTGACATCTCTTCTAAATGCCGTAATCAATCTTTTTCCTCTTTTGGAAAGTCCAGGAAAAGCAATAGTGTGTGTGTGTGTGTGTGTGTGTGTGTGTGTTTATACTGTTGGAGCAAATCGGAAGACAGATATATATTATGTTCTATTCTATTCTAAATTACAATTTCTAGAAACATTTATATAAATCATAGTAACACTAGTAAAAATCCATAAGACCATCCATCCACTAAGACCATTAATTTAACACATCCATGATTTTGTGATGTCAGAAGAACTGAATTAAATGAATTGGATCTAATATTTAATTTACACTAGATCCAACCCAATTAGCAATAAATGCTCTCAGAGCTCAGTGTTCTGGCAATGTTCTCTCGAAATCATGAAACATTGAAACTATGTTCGTTAACTGGTTCTCAAAACATCAGCACAAAAACATTTATTGTTTTTGGATGGTTTTTCTGATTTGTCTATCATATTTCAAACAATACTACTTAAAAGTTTCAAACGAGAACAATATGTAATTTCCATATTTGCACATTTAAAAAATAGCATTAGCGTTCACATTACCAAGACAAGATAATTTAACATTTAAAAAACTGGCCATTTTAAGCATTCAGGCAACATTCAGAAATAACTGGATATTTAGGTGATTACATAGATGCACTTTTATGCTTCATTGTATGAATATTTAAGGTCAATTTTTGATATTAGTCACGGTAAACTTCTGTAAACTCTGTAAAATACACATGGTCTTCATTATAAGTCGACTGTCTGACATCCTAGTGTGTGTTTGTGTGTGTGCACCTAGTATTTACCACATTATAGGGACCAAATGTCCCCACAAGGATAGGAATACTAGTACATTTTGAACTTGGGAACATTTTTAGGTCACCATGACGAAACAAACTTATAAAACATACAGTATTTAATTTTTTAAAATCTAAAAATGTCAGTAGTTTCCTGTTGAAGCAAATTGGAAGACAGATATCTATTACATCCTATTCTATTCTATTCTATTCTATTCTAAAATAATTTCTAGAAACATTTTATCATAGTCACACTTTAGTCTGGGAACCAGCTCTGACATTAACTAACTATTTACTATGATTTTCTAAATTGTTTGAAGTATCGTCATCCAGAATAAGGCACTAATATGTGCTTTATTACTCTCTCGCTCTTTCTCGCTCTCTGTTCCTGGCTGGTGGAACGATCTTCCCGCATACATATCCGGAATGCTGGATCTCTGTCAATCTTTAAGAAACTGCTGAAAACTCACATCTTTCAGCAATACCTGACCTCATCATATGATTCTCACTCTCACTGTCTCTGTCTCTCTTCTTATCCCCTTGTTTATTCCTTCCCTTCTGGCATGTACTAATTTGAACACTCCCTGTGACTGGGTGTTATAAGCACTTACACTGTCTGTTTGTCTCTCTAAAAAAATGAATCGCTGTTGTACTCTCAATTGTAAGTCGCTTTGGATAAAAGCGTCTGCAAAATGACTAAATGTAAATGTAAATGTATTAGTACTAATAAACAAACAATATGCTATAAATAATAATATACATGCTAATAATCAATTATTTAATAGTAGGAACTAGTCTGTAAACTAATGTGTTATCTACTTTCTATAAAAATGTATATAAATTTACAATTATTGCTTTTGACACTGTTAGTTTTGTATTATGTATGTATTAATGATAATAACTCTACACAGGTATAAAAATGCTGCTTCTTATCAAGAAATGTAAAAGGCTTTTATTTTGTTATAGTGGTAGACTAAGCTGCTCAAATTACAATTTACAATTACCGTTTTATGAAGGGTAAATCATGCCTCGTCTAATTAAATATTCAGTTTTAGTTAATTGCAAAACAGCAAATTTCTGCTGCAGTTCAGGTCTCACCAAGTGCTCTCCAGACACTTTGCGGATGCCCACCATCCTGACAGCATCTGGAGGCACGGGCTGGTTGTTGAGCGCAGGGTCCATGAACGCGCAGGGGCTAGGAGGCGGAGTCTCGTAGCTTTTGGAAGCTACGGAGTCATGCGTTTCAAGTAAAGACTGTAGAGAATAAAGCAATTCAGAAATCGAAACGAAACAGTTGAAGGTATCCTGTTATGTTTTGCTTGACTGTTTCCGCTTGTACCTGAAAGTGCGGCTCTTTGAGGATGCAGGCGAGCTCATCTGCTGCCTGACTGTGAGGTGTGAGGGAGGTGAGGTCTCTCAGGATGTCCTGCACTAACTCCACATTATTGTCCCTCACCGCCTCTAGCTTCGGCTCTTCATAGTGCTCACGAGACTGCGCGCACAAATCACAAAAAATAAATAAAAAAACAAAAAATTATTCTGAACATGAATAGAAAGCCTTTTAGGTATCTTTGACATCGGTTAACAAATGCTTCTTATTACAAATATGTGTAAAAGTCTGTAATAATCTGTCAACAAAAATGTTGTAAATTATGCGAATGTGATAATAACACTGTTTGACACATTCAACATTGCTTTCCAAAATACAATTAAAACTCAAAACATGCTCAGAGATGGAGTTCACTACGTCTTTGTGAACCAAAACACTCTTAAAAAGCTGAAAATACTAGACGATGAACTGCTTGCATGGCACTAATAGGAACACACTATAGATAGACTGTTTTTCTTTTTTATTAAAACACACATTTGACATCAGTTTAACTACTTTAAGTGATCAAATAACTTACATTACACACAACATTATTAACATAGAGATCCACAATATATAATTACATATTTATGTGGAGTGCAATAAATCTGTCTGATAAGCTTCACAATTGACCCTGAGGAAAAAACAACCTCCATCACAAATCCAAGCAACTTTTCTTGGCTATTAATATTTTATTAAAAAAACACACCAAATCCCAGCTTGTGGCCAAACAGCGCGGTAAAGGTGTTGGGAGAAATGCCTGTAGATTTTCTAGACCATTAATATTTCAGTTTTTTATCCATCATCAGCTGAAACTATTTTACTTGAATCAAGGATGGGGCCTTTACACGGACTATGATGACTTGACTAGCAAGTTTTATTTTATTTATTACATAATGCACATTTTGATCACTATGTTTTGTGTTTTATTACGTAATCAATCACTTTTTTTTGATGAAGAAGTTTATTCTTCCATAGGGTCCATAGGTTTCAATTTTGATAAACAGATCAAATATAGCTTTCACAAAGAGGGTCCTGTTGACAGGCATAATTAAAGAAGCCTCATGTAGACACGGACATCAATTTAAGAAAGCAGATTACTCACCACTGGACTCTCCATGATTCCTTTGAGGAAGATGAGGTCTAGGTCATTGGCTGTGGTGGAGCTGGTGCTGTCACTCAAGGTGTCTAGAAGACTTTGCATTGCTAAGAGTGAAAAGACAAAAGGGTTCAGAGAAGACATTTCTCTATCCTTTAATAAAGGAAGTCTAGATCACAAATGGTGAAAGCAGTTTAGGTTTCATTGGTTTAATAGACAGTCTATGCTGACTTGACCTCCATTGGTGTCTAAGGTTCAGCCTTAATTTATGCATTCAAATGACTTTTGGAGATGAGAAATTGTGGCAACTGAAAAATGCATGAATAAAACATGGTGCTGAGATAATCATCTTTATTGTTTCAGAAGCACTCCACCATACGCTGTTCGAATGACAAAAACGTTAATGGGAAATAAATGTATTGTTTTTAACTTTTGCCCACTGATCAAAGGCAAAGTTTTTCCTCTTCAACACAAAAAAAGAAAATTATCTTTAAAAAAAAAAAGGCCTCATTAAAGCCCTTTTAACATGATGTTCCAGAGCAGATCAGACAGACTATATGATATGTATAGTCTTCCATGAATCATTTTGCTAAAATAATGTTTTTGGATTGCTTGAATGGTCTTCATTATTTAGCAGTTGAAGTCCTTGTTTGTACGTATTTAAGACTGCTAGCAAAAAGATAAAATAAATATTTATTTTCTTACTTGACAAACAATCGAATATACATGAGAAAAGATCAGAGCAGTGGAGAAGCATCAAAACTCAGAGTTTCATGAAAGGAAGTTTCTAGAAAGATTCATGAGTCCCCCGTGGCTCCTGTGTAATTCTCTTAAATTCCCCCTACAGCAATCTGCATCTCTCACGCAGAACACGCTCGTGTTTCCTTTGTGTTCTCAAATCTGTTTTCCTTTGTTCAGTTTTCAGACATGCTGTAGTCTACTTCAAACTAAAGAGAGTCAAACATAAAATGATTTGTGACAGAGCAATTAATGTTTTGTGGGATTGGTCAGTGCTGGAGGATATAACAGATTAAGATGTACTTTCGAATTTTTTAAAGAAGAAAGAAATTAAGGGTCAAGTATTGGATGAAAGGTTGAGCCTAATTCAGTTTCTTGTAATAAAAAATGTCTAAATAAAAGATCAAAGATATATATATATATATATATATATATATATATATATATATATATATATATATATATATATATATATATATATATATATATATATATATATATATATATATATATATATACTTTGGGGTAATAGGCATTATGTCACACAAAAAAAACTCAAAGAAACATCAAAGACCAATTCAAAAGATGTTTTTGAGCCTTATATTGTTTTTAAAAGAAAAGCTAAAAACTGTGTTAAACAATTAATATGTAATAATTATAAAATAAATATGGATCCATCAGACTGTACTGTAATGTATTTTTTTTTAAACTGTTATTCCCAAATCCAGTCCTGAGCTAATTTTGGATGTTTTTAATATGTCTAGATGAGTTTACCCAACTCAACTCATCAGTACAGTGGTGAAAGACTGAATTGGGAATGTAAAAATCAGAGTATTAAAATGTATGCATAGGTATCTATTCATAAAAGCAGCATTAGAAAACACAAATATAATTATTCATTTTATGCATCTTTTATGGGTTTTATCCATGAGACTCACAGCAAAAAGCATTGAACTAAAATCTTCAAGATCAAGGTCAACCACTATCCCAAGACTGTTGCTAAGCTGTGACAGTGAATGTGAGCTAAACTCTGTGTGTGTGTGTGTGTGTGTGTGTACTGGTTTTTGTTGTGTACAGGGACAAAAATGAGTTTAATGACATGGTAGAGGAACTACAGTTTGAAGGTGGTTTATGAGTACGCTGCCTGTGTCCCTGTAAATCCCTTCTGGGATGGAAAACAAAACAAAGGTTGGCCAATTAAAGGATGGGATCTGCCATATTTTGTTTTACAGTTTCAAGTTATGCTAGACAGCATAAGTGTGCACCTGATGTGAATTGGCATTAAAATTATATTACAGGTCCTTATTATACCTAAAATCTAAATCTTAGAGAGCATCACTCAACAAAGGGGGCTGGGGTGCTGCTCATATTTAGGGCTCACTGTTATATAAATTCCATTTAATAAAAATTATTATTGCAACATGCATTGAAATCTGTTAATTCAATTCAAATCTGTTAATTCAAACTTCTCTATAGAATATCCCAAAGTATATTGTTTCCATAATTAGTATTCTTTTAAAAGTCTTTTAAGAGTTTAAGAGTTTCCTTTTATCAACCGGTGCCACGTAAAGTGCTTTTACACTTTTTTTTGTCTGTTGTTAACATTAAAACTAAAAAAACTCAAGTTTTGCCCATGAGCTAAGAAATGGTAAGCAGGTTTCAAGCGACTACATGGAGATGAATGGAACCACTAAAGAATAGCTCTCTCCAGGTACTATAGACATCCTTGCTATAATTAATACAGCATGAAGCTTTGTAATGTATATCTCTATGGAAACACATCCAACTGGTCTATCACCGAGCAGCAGGGTCAAGCTCATTACTAACTCCGGGTTGACATCCTGTAGAGACCGAGTGACATTTAAGCTGAAAGGACGCACCAAAATACACACAGACATGTTTTTGAGTCTGACCCCCTGAGACCTTTAAACTAGGATGGATTAGAATTCGGAAACATCTCTTGCATTGACGGTATTTGTGACTTACTTTGCGACATTCTCTGATGTTCAACAAGCATCTGTCACCGTTTCACACCGAAGCAGCTCACTGCTGGTCACATTCCAGTCACAGATTTCTGTAGTGCTTATCTTGATGTAAGAGCTGCATTACTGTTTATTTTCCCAGCTCAGGACTACCGCTGAGTGTTTGGCTTCTGACTCACTTCCATTCCTCCACTCCTTTCGAAACAGAGAACGCCTGTAGTATTTCGTTTTCACTTAAGTAAAACAGTCATTTCCTGGAACTGTTTTAACGTCTTACACTTACGCTGAATTAGGCTCTGCTTGAAGCCTGGTTTACAAAACAAGTTAAGATGCAATTTGCGCTATACTGTTACATTAAAATCTATTTCTTCATCCATTGAACTGAATCATTGCATGACTTTAGATTTTACTTTACCACGTTTTTCGCTTCATTTTTTTTTCACTGTGAGGAAGTTTACCCTGCTGTCGCGCTCATTTTCTCACCTGGAGCTGTGACTGATTATTTCCCCTAAAAATATTCAGCCAGTAACAGTCAACTCATGTCTGCTAAATGAACACAAAAAAAGAATTTCACTCATTCTTTTTCATTTATTTTTGCTAATATCATACATACTGTATAGTATTTCTTACCTAAAATAAAAAAAATAAATTTAACATTAAACTGAATATCTTAAAATGTTCAGCATATCAAAAAAGTGTATTAAAGCTGAAGTCACTTAAACCTGGACCTCATTTCTCCAAGTGATCTATTAATTGCAATCTGTTCATTCCCTGGAGCCCAAATTATTACTCACATTTTTTCCTGTTCTCATTTACTTGCATAAAGATGCCTCAACTCAATTTCTAATTACATATTTCGAAACCCCTCATGGGTTTTAATGGACCGACTTTAAATCTTTCGGACTTTAATCTTGATCGTTTCTTAGCTTTAACGGTTTTCGTCTTATCACATCTTAGTTTGTGCATTTGGTACTGTAAACACACTCATAACAGTGCCTACCTTTAAAAATGTATTGCCAAATAAAAGAAAAACCCTGATGCAATATCTATCTATCGAGCTAGCTACCTATCCAGCTATCTAACACGCAAAATTAGTCTTTCGTAATGTTTTTGCATATTTCTGCAAAAAAAATGTCAAAATCATTCCACAAATTTGTTCGTACCAGAAAATGTACATGCATGCAAATGTATTACATGCGTCACCTTAAAGTCACAATGCTTTTAGGAAACAAAGGAGATTTGTACATTTGTTTCTACGATCTGCTTATGACGCTTTTGGGAAACCCTATCAGACTATACTCTCATATTCTCAGGAAATGAAGCATATAATCAACATGCTAAGTTGCTTTTCCCCTATAAACCTCATAGTGACCCAGATCGTTCTAAAGCAAAAAGATTTCAATGTTGGCGAATGCAAAAATCTGAATTTTAACTGTACCATATTGCAGTTTTACACAACAAAGGTGGCATAGAAACACTTCTGAAGTAGCATTTAGTTAAGTATCTTATCATAAGATTTTTTTACACACAGTTAATGCTGCTCTGTGCCTGCATTCGGTGAAAATGCTTAATTATCCAAAAAGCCAGAGTAAATCATGCCTGTTTTGACTCTAGCGTCAAAGTACACAGTTATCACTGCAGTGTAAATGCATTTATGTCACCTCTGAACAGCAGTCTGTGTAAAGACATAAAGCCACTTCAGAAGCACTTCTGTGCCACCTTCGCAATGTAAATTTGGCAATAGACTACTGAATGGTGCTCAGAGTCGGCATAAATGCATTCACAAAGCAAATATACTAATATACTAATACTCTGATGCTTTGCAGATCTGAAGGTTTAAGCTGGCCGTGTTAACACGACTTACCACTTAATAAATCACACAAGCTTTCTGCAATTGTGAAATCATATATCACCACTAGAACAACAGATCAAATCACATTCGCTCCGATACCACTCTAGCAGTGAATGACAATCTTTGAGTTCCTCAGACACAATCTGTTATTACACCCATAATTCTCTCTACTTATTTATCAACAGCTTGTATAAACAGAGGACACATCACACATACAATATTAAAAGCTAGTCTCTCACAAATGTGTCATTCTTGCTCATGGTTTGGACTGGAGATGTCAACCATGCTATTACTGCTATTTACGCAGCTGGCTTACAGGTGTGTAAAGGTGTGACTGAAAGTGATCATGCATTATTCAACAAGCAAACTGAATATTCATAAGGCCGGAGACAGAAAGTTGAGAGGACGGTCCAATAGCACTGCCTTATATTCATGGAAACTGCATTTTCGTGCAATGGAATGTATTTCACTTGACTGTAGTTTTAACCTCAAAGAAAGGGAGCCAAGAGAGAGAGGAAATCTGAAAATAAAGGAAGTTGTCAGACTCATTCTCTCCAGGCGACTGACAAACACAGGATGTGCTCTCCTGCACAAAGCTAATTGGACACTGGTTTGTCACCTCTCTTTCAGTGCACCCCTCCTCGTCTCTACGCTCCACATGCACATACATATTATTTGCTAGAGGGATGTAAAAAAATGTTGGTGACAATTTTTATGAAGCCTGTATATATAAAAAATATATATAAAAATCACACAATATCTAGGGCTGCACGATTACCTTTATTGCTTATCTATAGTAGTAAATGTCAATTATACATCGAATTGTTTATTATTTAAATTGAAAAAATCTAAATGGTATTATAATGTTATACTTTAAAACATTATATATTTGTTGCATCCGTAATTGTAAATGCAATTAGAAAACCTCATTAATTGTGCAGTCCTATAATATACCTTTCAATGTTTATAATAAAATTTTACATTTTCTATTTTTGAACTGACACCAGAAACAGTGCTCCCTGACTATGTTCTCAACTACAATGAAAATACGATGCTTCTAAATACTCGTATCTATTATTCATCCATCATTACAGCACCGTGTATTGTTCTAACTGCAAAACCATGTAAAAACTGAAGTGCCTCTTGCTTGTGTCAAATCACAGCATGCTTCTAAAGATCTGCGCTGATCTTCTGCTCTCTGTGTCTTACCTCCTGGACCCTCTAGAGAGCTGATCGATCCAATCTCCTCCAGGGACATTCTGTTATAGATACTCCCAGCCATAGTTCAATCTCTCTGAAGCCTCTTTTCCAGCCTCTAATTCAAATGTGTTCCTTCCCCTCTTTTCTGTTCCATCACTTTTTTCCCCTCCTTGACGTCAGCTTTGGTTTCCAGAAAGCTTCCCCACCTCTCATTCTTCCTGTCCCTTCCTAGATCTTTCATTTACTGATTGTTCCCTCCCTGTCTTGAGACACCTCAGGCTTTCTTGTTCTTCCCATTTTTGTCTTTCCTTCTTCATGTAAGTTTAAAGGCAGTTTGAGGCAGCATAAACGGCATGGCTTTCCGTCTCTCAATATCCTTCTATCCGACTCCAACAACGGATTCCAGACACACAGGTTGCCAGAGAATATCAGCCTCCTCCCTATCACTCCCTTTCAGCTGCTGAAGACTGTGACAGACTCACCAAGAAAGCTCAACATAACTGTAAAACCAAACGCAGAGACCTAATAAGAGGAGACAATGCAAAAGAGAGAGAGACCGAACAGAGAAAAAAAGGAGGAGGAAGAGAAAATGGCTCATGCGAACAAAAAGTGAACTGAAAATTCTCCTTAGGAAAAGAAGAATCACTTGAGAGCTTTCTATAAAATCTAATCTCCTTAAATGGGTCTCCTATGAAATTACATTGAAAGTAAAGACTTATTTAAGACTCTTGGATCTCTGTTGTTTTATTCCAGAGAAAATGTTTCAGATAAGCTCTCAACAATGGCTCAAACCCTGCCAAGATACGTCTGCAATGAGAGATGAATATGAAATCTTGAGGTACCTCCAAGGCGATCTGAATGATGCACATTTATTTTGTTGTTAGCTACAGTAAAAGTAATATATTCTTTTCTAACAGTTAAATAGTGGAATGTTTGCTGTTGTGGTGAGTGGTGACCTTTTAATATGAGCTAAAGCATGTAAAAATACCAACGCAAGGCAAAAATAAACAACTGACAACCAACAAATAACTGCAAATATTGTCAGTTTTAGATTATTCATTTTAAATAAAATAACTGATTTAAATAATAATACAGTAACTAATGTTCATTTATACAAATTAATTTGCATTGGTCAATACTGACAAATACATATTGTTGTAAACTTAAAGTGACAGCAAAAACAGCCACAATGAATAAACCAAGAGGTGGAAAAATGTGATCGTGTATTGTATTCATGCTGCAATGCATGCTGGGAACCCAAGCGCCAGTATGGTACTGTGTGCATCACGCTATTACAGTTAATCTGTAAATAAACATGAGATGTCTCTAATACAGACACAGATAAACACTGAGATTCAGTGCAATGCTGCTACATCAATTATTGCCTGTTTCTGTTCAACGTAAAGTCACAGTGAACGATTTATTTATATTTAATTGCAATATCACGTAGAAATAAAACTGTAATGAAAATTATCATGCACGTACTACTACTATATTCTAACAAAATAAACTAAATTTACTCCAATGCATGCAAACGTTGTACAGTGTACTTTGTAAATACACACTAAAAAAATAAATAAAACAAAACAAACTGCCATATAATGTTGGCAGCCTGTGTTTACTTTTGGCTAACTGGACCTCATTATCACAAGTGTCAAGTGAGGTGAAATGAGGCTTGCATCCTTTAGACAGATCCAGGTGTCTTCATATAGCGCTAAATTAGTGATCGGGTCAAGAACGCATCGGATGGAAGCCAGCATGTCTTAAGGCTGATGATGTACTAAAGGCTTGAAGGTCAATGCTCACAGGCTAAGTGGAAAGTTGATTGGGCTCTTTCCAGTGGTCAGAAAGAAATCCTTGCTAGTGTCATTGACCAACGACAGGCACCAAAAACTGCAGGTAGTGACATTCCCTATAATAAAGAGACTTGGCAGTCTTGTCTTTACCCACTTTAGAACCTAGATCAGCTCAAGACATTCTGTCCAAGCACCACTTCATTCAGTAATTGAGTAATGGAGCTGGCCTTCTGGATCAGCATGTTTAGGTGCTTACAATCTGCTGAAATGGTATTGCTCTCTCAGCAGACCACGATGCAGAGAGGCATGCAGGATACTACAGACTGGCAACGCTACAGGTTTAAAACCTGAGCAGCATCTTAAAGTACTAGAACAGTTATTAGTCTAATCTGTTCTGAATCATTGCAAGCCACGACAATTTCTAATCCTGCAAAGAAAAGATCCATGAGCAACGAACATGCCCTTATGCCTCAGTTGCTCAAGAGAGCTGTAATTATTATGTCACTTTGGATAGAAAGCATTTAATGGGCACTGGGGTCAATGGCATGCCAATTTCTTAGAAATGTGCTCTTTGTATTCATCTTGGCTTCATATGGTTTCTAAATCCTTTATGCCATTTTCAAAAAGTTTAAATATAATGACTCTAATGTCGTTATGTTGTAATTATTAAGTAATTAACATATTTTCCTTACAACTTGATGTGTCCCATCCATTATTTTACATGCATTTTCTGAAATGAAATTTTACAATCTAACCTTGTTTTGTTATAAAAAGGTCTGCTATTATATTATATTTTAAGAGATTAACTGAACTTGACACACAGTTATGACGGTGTGCTGTTTTATGTTTTTCTGCCTGATCATGAAAGTTCATCTTCAGTTTGTAAAATGAAAATTAGCTTGTTTTACCCACCTTCCAAGCATCCTAGGTGTAAGTGACTTTCTTTTTTCAAACAAAATCTAATCAAAGTTCTAGAAAAGCTGTCCAGGCCCCTCCAAGCCTTTCCATGTGACTAAGTGGGTGTTTGTTGAATACAGTTCGAAAGACGTGAAATAAAGTGTGTGCATCTGTAATAAAACATCTGTCACACAGCTCCAGGGGGTGAATAAAGGTCTCCTTTAGTGAATCCATGCATTTCTGTAAGATGAATATCCATATTTCAAATGTAATAAACACTTTTTTTTCCACTTCCGCTGACTGTGTTAAGAAACGGAGAAGCCGGAGAAACACAACTTAAACCAGAATATCTCTGCTTCTGGTTTTGAAGCTTTAATCTTTGCAACTTTAGGGATTTTATCCGTGCGCTAACAGCTTGTAATACTCCAAAGAGAAAGCAAAACTTAAATTTGCATTATTTGACTGCTTTAATATGTTTCAGATTGGATTCGTCTGAAAGAGGAAAGTCACATACACCTAGGATGCTTCGAAGGTGAGTAAAGCATGTTTAATTTTTGAGTGAACTAACCCTTTAAGTCTTTTTTCATATGCCTTATTAGGACAAGTTGTATCACAATGACATTTATTATTTTATGCCTATAAAATATTCATATTTAAATGAATTTTTACTCAAAAAGGTCAAAAAGCTCATCAAATAAATGTATTCTGCCTTAGGAACTGCACCTCCCTGCCTCAATTCACTCCGAATGAATGCTTCCTCTTGCCAGCTACAGTTATTGAATGTAATGTCTTGTTGTTCCTTCACAACGTGGGCATGAAGTCCCTTTCCAAAACCTTCACCCTCTCTGCTCCTCTCTAGACAAATGAGCTGCCAACCTGCACCCAAACTGCTGAAACCAACACACACACACACACACACTTTTTCCAAAAGCACTTAACCGCCTCACACGCTTAAACAAACTGACTTTTCTGTGCATTTCTCCTTGTTCCCTAATTGAGCCTCTTTTAGCCTAAACGCACTTTCAACAGGATTATGTTAATATTGCCAAACATCAGGTTTAAAGTCCTCATTTCATTTATTTTACAAAACCTCCTGAGTAGTCATCGGAGAAGAGATAGTACAAACGTCCCGAGGTAGATAGTACGGCTGAGGCCCCAGAGGGAGTAACTCAACATTTGGGTCACTAACCTGTGAATAAGAGTAACATGGTCCAGGTTGCACCATTTATTATTCACACAAACGGGAAGTTCACCTAATTTCTCTTGGTCTCTTGCTCTCTTTTCTCTCTGTGTGCACAATCCATTCAGTGTGGTCACAGAGCTGAAAGTATCGGCTCTGAGCCAAGATTCTGTGCAGTGTAAGAGATTACAATGTGTGTATTCTCATGACTGCAGGTCAGCACCGAGAGCTCATTCATTTAATACCAGAAACTTGCACAAAAGATGATAATGTCTGTGAAAAGGCATACAGTTCAAGGTGATCCTGATTTACAAGACGCTTTAAGTATACACTCATTCTTTAGTAACATTTTACAGTATGGTTTGAATTTGTTAACGTTGGTCAACACATTAGGTATCAGAGGCTAAAAATGTTATCATTTTTGCAGCATTTATTAATCTATGTTAATTTATGTATAAACATACTGTTCCTTGTTGTTGATTTATGGTTGTTTAAAATACATAAATTAATGTTCATTTATACAACTTATTAGTAAACAGTAAACATCATTTTTTAGTTTCTAAATATAATTTTCTTCATTTTAAAGTGCAAGGTAATGTAAAAAAATATGTAAAAGTGTAATGTATGTACTATTAGAGGCACAGACTGAGCTGCAAAAATGATTTTCCATATTTCTTTCTTTAGAAAAGAAAAACTATTTAATCTCAAACTAAACAAAAATGCCACACACTTTTATGTTGATAAATTCTAAAATATAAATCATTGAATACATATACCCTTTTTTTACTGTATAATGTACATAATCATATACATAAAAATTCTAAAACCCAAAAAATTTAATTATTGAATACCTATATACTTTTTGCTCTATAAATATACATAGTCATTGTGCTTTAATATCCGGACCCAGGTATAAATTAAAAATTCTTAATATATGTTACTTTTTCATCATCCCTTCTCAACACCTACTCCCCTGTTCTCAGAATAGTTTCTTCACAGGAGGATGTGATCGTCTCTCTGTTTTTGTCTTTGTTTCAACAAAAGAACATTATAACTGAACAATGCATTGATTTCATTCTGTCTAGCTGTCCAGAGAAATACAATGATATAGACTCAAGTGTCTCTTCAGTGAAAGCTAGGTCTGAAGCTTGGCAGATGTGTGGATGCTCAGTGAAGCACAAACATTTAATCCCAGTTTATTGTGGGGTTTCAGCCAAAAACGGCTGACTGGCTTGTTATGGCTGTCACTGACTTTCCCTCGTCATTATATCGCAAAACCCTTTTGTGAATTAACAGGGGTTTTGACTGTTAACAAACTGTAAGTTCAGTAAATCATTAAAATAACGCATCTTACCTGAGTCAGAGCTGGCGGATGCTACTGGCATTTTCGTTGTCTTTGAGCGTCTGTCCACGTACCAAATTTGTCAGAGGACAACTAGAGAAAGAGAGAGAGAGAGAGTTTCTGTGTGAAAATCACATGGTCAGCCCAAGTATTTACCCCAAATCCAACCTCTCTGCAGAGAGCTGCAATACATTCAGCTCCGGCTGGATAGATTACTTACAAATTGTTGTTTGTTACTGAATACAAATTACACTGAAAAAAAACTGTTGGTAGTAGCATAATTGTCACGGCCAGTAAAGAAAACAAGGAGGAAGGATCTAAGTCATCTTTAATAAGCGAGATACTCCAATAAGACCAACAAAAAATTGCAAGAGAAAAACGTGTGGCAGTGATAAAAAATACAGACAACATAAACATAACATATATATCTAACCTATTTACACATTTTATGCATATTCTGATTACTTTAAGTTTACTCTTAACGTAACTTGTTCATCATATACAGTAGGTTTGCATATTTTGCATGAGTTTGTGATTTAATTAAAAGTTCATTATTTAAAACATACAAATTTACACACACACACACACACATATATATATATATATATATATATATATATATATATATATATATATATATATATATATATATATATATATATATATACCCATGTTTTCATGCGACTGGGCTGGTCAGTGTAATAATAACCAACAAACATGAATATTAAATTATGAAAGGTCAGGGAGACTTGAAGTAAATATTTTAAGTCAAAATAATGGGTGAATATGTAATTATGTAATCTATAAAACAACTTTTATCTAATTATAAAAACAAAATCATTTTTAATTCTACATGAAACTATGAAATTCTACATAAATAACTATGAAATCATAATTTAAAGCAGAACAAACATTCATTCTGGACTTTCACATAAACAGGACGTGTCTTCTTCTCTCTTGAGAAAGTTGTGCGTTACACTACCCTAGGGGGAAAAAAAAATGCGTGACGCCATGGACAAATTTGGCAACTCTTCCACACTATTTTAGCTCCACACCTGGATACACACACAGTTAAATGGCACTTTATACCGGAGAGTTTAAAGGCGTTATCTTACGACGTGACACATCTACACACACAGTGTGTTAAATATAGCTCTCACTGAAGCTGTTAAACTCTGACTGTGCACCTCAGCAAGACTTTGCATAACCCAGCTGAATATGCGTAAAAAAGAGAGATTGTGCGTACGTGTATGTGTGTGTGTGTGTGTTATGCTCCAACGCTCTTTACCAGTCTCCTTAGTTTACTGTCAAAACCAAACCCTAAGCACAGAAACACGACAGCATTTGCGCATTAAGGACTACTCACATGGTAGGACAGAGTTTCTGGAGACCATGGGCAGGGTGTAATGTTAATGATAACATCGAAACATAAATCAAGACATTTTCCTTTAGTTTATAGGACAAACAAAACCACAAAATCTCAGCGTTGTGCTCCTGAATAGTTGTTGTCATTGCGTTCAAAAGGTATTCTCATAGCTTTATAAAATCAGGGTTGAACCACTGAACAACTTCTTTAGTTACATTTCTGGGTAATAAAACTTTTCAGTTGCATTTCTGTCTATGCAGGGTCAAAAGCCCCTTGAATTTCAGCAAAAATATCTTAAATTGTGAAGATAAATGAAGGTCATACAGGTTTGGAACATGCAGGTGAGTAGTTAACTGAATTTTCATTTTTGGGTGAACTATCCCTTTAAGTCTGTGTGATATGCTTTAATGTTATCTCTCTGCTACTGTCTCTCTCTTCCTTTAACTTGTCTGTTGTGACATTGGCTTCCCTCAGTGACAGATAACCCAGCAATCAGCTCCTCTTCCCAGCAAAGGAGCCTGAACACAGCTGCGCGTGTTAGTGACAAGTGCGAGATAAGACACCGGAGTGATAGACAAAATTACGTCTCTTAACACAAGAAAAGGACGAGAAAAGCATCTCTCTATTTAAGCAATGAAAGGAGCTAAAATATCCTGAAGCAATCCTCAATCCCCGATGTTTTATGTAACACCTCAATAAAGATGTTACATAAAACATTAAATAAACATTAAATGACAAAATAATTGAACTTCTTTTCTAATTTTCAATTCTAAAATAATAAAAAAGAAACACTACTGTAAACACAACAAACTACGATTAATTGCTGTTAACTAAAGGAAATTTTTTTAATATTTTTAAAGCTTAATAGTATCTCAATTGTACTAAAATAGTGCTTAGCTGATTTCATTTAATGTTTTAGCTTAATGTTAAACACAGGTCAAATTGTCCAGTGTTCCTGTTATCCCACAGGATCCATGTGAGAAGTAAAAACAAGGCATGTGAATAATTTTCACCATTAATATATTATTGTAGACTTGTCAGTGACAGCTGGATCTAGAATTCAAGACCTCAAGATTTTCTATTTGCCATTTACTGGGGCTTCTTAACACAGTGCAGCCTTAAGTTCTAAGGTCTCTGCAATCTGCAGCCTTTAAATGATCTGACCGATGTCTTGGACACCATGTGATTTAAAGGAAAATGAAAATGCTGTCATTATTTACTCAACCAAAACTGTATAAATTGCAACCAGGCTGTTTTGGGTCACCATTGAATTTCATGGTATTTTTATCTATGGCTGTTTGGGGTCAATGGTGACTTTTTTCTAAATATTCTTTTGGGTGAACTGTTCCTTTAAGTCTCATGTCATGACATAGTCAAGGTTCCAAACAGGTTACCCAAACCGATCCCCTGTCCACCACTTTTCAGAAAAAACAAATCACCTACAAATGACTTAGTTAAAGTAGTGGCTGCGCATTATGTTTAAAATGGACAAAACTTTCACAACGTTAACAATCGATTTTGGCTCCGTTTAAGAACAAAACTCAAAGAAACCAACATTCAAAAAAGGCATAAACCCACAGGTACTGGTGAATCTGGGCTAAAAATAGCCCCTTTCAGCTCCCTTAGGTTGGGTTTCTCATTACTTTACATGGGAGAATGGTTGTAACCAAGACAACCATAAGCGCCTCTCACACACGCGGCTTCTATTTTTTTACTTTTCTCCTTTGTGCCTTTTTGCCATGGCAACAACAGGGACTGCATTAAATAGTAATTACAATCTACACCAAGTAGTGGTTTTTGAGCAAAAGATGTGGGGTGCAGTTTCTAATTAAAAAATACAAAAAGTTACTACATTCATAATTTAACATAACCTGAAATTCCATTTATAGAATAGCTAGCCTGCTACTTCATAAAATATTAAAGATTTTCATAGATTTTCATTCAAATGTTTTTATGAAGAAAATCCAATCTTTCACTAGAACAGTTTTCCAAATTGAGGTTTGTGACTTGATGAAAAGCTAATAATTTATTATATCAAAATATACAACTTATATATATACAAAAGCACAACTATTTGAAATACAACTGAAATTGCAATATCTTTTCAAATTGCAATCAAAGTAAAGGCTGTAATGTAATTAACAAAATACAGTTGCACTGCATGTTTTAGAATGAAGAATGACATTTACACACCTTATAATTCTGTGTTTTCAGGGAGAGATCACACTTTTTAACATGACAATGTTTTTATAAAGATCATAAATTATATTTGCCTTAATTCTGATTCTGGCAAAATATCAGTGCTAGTTTTGCTAGATCTCAGTGCTGCGTTTGCAACACGTTCACGTTCTCCAAGTTTTCACATATTGCCGCTTGGTCAGAACCCTTTGGTATCACTTTCTGACGCACACAGTACCCCTTTGATGTGAAGGTTATCTGTTGTTTTCTATAGTTTGTGTTAATTTAATTTTTTGCATGCGTTTGTAAAAAATATATACATTTTATAAAATGGGCCCTGGGTCAAAGGGTCCTGAGCAAGTGGCAATATAGTGAGAACGTGTTGCCGTTTGACACTGTCGATCATAACATAACTTCTAGAGAGACTCGAAAATTTCAGGTTATACTTAAAAGGAGAGGTTATTATGGGAGAAAGGAGAGCATATGTCTAAGTAGACATCCACGAAACGCTGAGTCCCACAAGGCTCAGTTCTTGCACTGCTTATGTTTAGCCTGTATATGCTTAAGTCAAATAATGAAAAAGAACTAAATTGACTACAGCTATGCAGTTGACACCCAGATTTACACAGCCTTATCTCCAAATGATTACAGCCCCATTGTCTCCCTCTGCCAATGCATTGATGAACAGATGGATGTGCCAAAACTTTCTTTATTTAAACAGGGAGAAAACGGAAGTCATTGCATTCGGAAACGAAGTTGACGTTCTCAAGGTGAATACACACCTTAACTCTGGTGGTCAAACAACTAAAAAGTCAATAATCGTGGTGTAATTTTGGAATCAGACCTTAGTTTCTGCATACTATCATCTGAAAAACATTGTAAGAATTAATGTTTGTTTCCAATCAAGGCTGAGAGAAACTTGTTCAACTCTTTATTATCAGAAGGGTGGATTACTTTAATGATCTCCTCACCGGCCTTCCCAAGAAGACCATTAGACAGCTGCAGCTCATCCAGAACGCCGCTGCTAAGATTCTGACTAGAACCAGAATATCTGAGCATATCAAACCGGTCCTCAGGTCCAAACACTGGCTTCCAGTTAGATTTAGGATTGATTTTAAAGTACTTTTACTCATTTATGAATCACTCAATGGCCTCGGACGCAAATACATTGCAGATATGCTCACTGAATATACTGTGGAGTGATCATTAGGATCAAGTCAGTTAGAAATAGCAAGTATTCACACAAAACAAGGGAAATCTGCTTTTATTGTGGCTATTATCCCACCCATATTTGGAATCATCATTCAGAAGAGATCAGATGTGCTAAACTAATTGCCACATTTAAATGTAGACCCAAAACTCATCTATTCAGCTGTGCATTTATTGAATGAGCTATTCGCTACGTCCGAACTGTATAATCGTTTTCTATTTTTAACAGTTTTAATACAATTTTACATTTTTAAAAATGTTAAATTCCTTGTTTTATTGTTGTGATTATTATTTTTTTTATTACTATTTCGTTTCATTTTATTTAAAGCACTTTGATCACCATTGTGCATTGTGTAAATTTGCCTTGCCTTGCCATATCTATAGGTACATGTGCGTAAATGCGCAGGTGCACAGCGTTTCTTGCTGCAACATCGCTAACTACTGGTCTGGCATGCACAGTACAGCACTTCTAGTCATTTTCACGAATCTAGAAATGCAACGTACACTAAATTCACTTCACTATTTAAATTCACATCAATACATTTTTTTTTCAAGTTTACAGTATTTCACAAATCCTGCTGAAAAAAGTTTGAGTATTTGAGAATTTAAGACTGTATTGAAACTTGTAGTGTTAAGTTTTAAGTTCTTGTAACAGTAAACCTGTGTGAACGCACATAAAAGTGACTTATTGGGAGTCTAGTTTCTTTGTGCCTGAACATCTCGGCAACAGCAATGTGAGACACTGAAAAGGCATAGATGCATATCTGCTACACAACTTTATGTTATATATTTATCAGGATTTGAGTGTATTTTTCAAAAATCAAGACACAAATACATGGCAGTTATGCTGACTGAATATATTTAAACCTTACAGACCACACAAAAAAAGTTACTTGATATTTAAAGTCTGTAGTTTAGAAGAATAATTGTTTTATTCCAGAACGTTAATTTAGAACGTTATTTGATATTTGAAACTTTAAAAAAACAACGTCCTTAGCGACCAACGTGCCTGTGGAAAATGACATAATTTATAAATGTTTGAGCAGCAGAATGCACACTGACAGCACATGATTTTCTACTTGCTGCTGTAAGCCAAAGGCAGGGTATGAAGAACCTCTCATACTCATGATTCCTCATGATTCCTTGCATTACTTGTCCAATAATTGATTGTGCATTTTCTTATGACTGGTGCTCAAGTGCTTCTGAATTACGCAGCTACAGCTGTGTTAAAGATACACTCACGGTTACACACATAAACTCAATTAGCTTTACCAAAAACAGTCAGGACAGCAGATGACAGTAGGAGGTCAGCACTAACAGCACTGTAGCATTAGCTCTCCGGCTGCGCAGCTGCAGCGACGGTTGCCTGGCAACACACAAAATCCCAAGAGCCTTTACTGTAGGGTATTTGAGTGGAGCAAAAGAACTAGGAAATTGGAGAGTAAATCTTGTTGATGGTGCTGCTCTGTGTTTATGCATGTAATTTAGAAATGTAATTGATGTCCTTTATTATGTGCTCGAGATGCACATTATTCAAGTAAGCGGTTTCAAGACTGTGGTCAGAAATGTTCAAGGTTTGGCTTTGTGTGTTTTTCACAGAGACAGCTAAATAAGTGAATTTTCTTCTTGGGCAGCTGTTGTGCCACCTGGTGTACGAATAATGTGCCAAATGACGGCCGAACTCAAATTTTCGATTCAAAACATAAACAATCGAATCTGAAATAAGGAACATCAAGTGGCACGTCTTACAATGTCACTTCTTTTTGTTTAGTGCACAGATAAAACGCCAGTTTTCATGGAAACAGTCCCCGGAGCTGCACACGTGGGTAAAGCTGTCACACACACTGAGTGGAACAGAAGCAGAGAGGTCATGTCATGTTTATGAATGAGACACAAAAATGAACGTGGGAGTTGAAGAGGTATCGACTTTCCCACATAGAAGCCAGCAAACGCATATTAAAAGAACAGATAATTGCTTCAGACTGCCCATAATAGGACATCTAGGAGATTAGCTACAACTAGCGATCAGATATAACAAAATAATTAATATAATTAAAATACAAATTTAGTATCAGAAATATTAGTACAGTGCTCATTAATATTTTGAATATTATATATATATATATATATATATATATATATATATATATATATATATAGACTGGAGATATATACATTCGGTTTTCATTTTATTTTTTCAAGTTTTAGTAATTTCGTTGTTTTTATTAGTTTTCTTTTCAAATATGCCTTTACAGTTTTCACTTGCATATCTCTTTCAGTTTTGGTTATTTTTATTTAAACTAAATTAATTATAATCACCTAAAACATAAACATTAAAAGATACATTTAGGAAATCAGATTTACATTACAGGAATAGGAAGTATATTTTAAAGTATTGAATTAGAAAAGCAATTTTTTTATGTATGATAAGACATATAAATGCAAATAATAATATAAAAATATAATTGTCTCACAAACATTAAGAGAAAATAAAATAATCAAAATGTCCATTAATAAAAACTTAGGACTAAGCATCATGCGATTTACAGCAGCTATCATCATTTATGACCACTTATGATGTTGAAACATCTAAAACATAATAAAATCAGTATGCCAAATAAAATAATAATATATGACGTTATGTATATATATATATATATATATATATATATATATATATATATATATATATATATATATATATATATATATATATATATATGACATCATGGATTTTCTTTTAAAATAGCCTAAACTCATTTAGCTGTGCAAGCTATGGAACAGTGATGGAATCATACAATAAAGTACATTATTTAATGATATCGTTACTGGATATTTTCTATTTTCCAGCAGGCTAGCCTTCTTCAAAAAAGCGAATATTATCATGACACCAGAAAAGCCCATGTAATACCCTGGTATTTTTGTGTAAGCATCAAACGATGTTATTAGTAAACCGAGACCCAAATCAAACTAACAAGTTACTTGTACTGTGCCAGTCTACTTGCTTGTCGCGTCGCGTCGCTCGCTCGCAGAACGGGGTGTAATGAGCTGTTTCGCTATCTGTCATGAACGTCTTTGACTCACCTGTGATGTCTGACAGGGTGAGATAAAGCAGGAAAGCACGTCTTTCACTTTTTGCAGACGGTGGTCATGATGCTGGTGTCTGAATTAACGCGTGTAATCCATACGCTCTCGAACATTAATAAATTCACGTCTTATTTACCGCAAGCACACCTGATAACACAGCAACCAGTGAGCCTAATAGACAGCGATATTATCAGAACAGAGCACTTTGAGCTAGATCATCTGCTCGGTCAGTTTCTCATCACCTGATGACTAAACGAAGATTTAAACAATCTGTGTAACCGCTTTACATCACGTCTCTAACCGGCGGCGATGCGCTTTTGTTGTATTGAGATGCTGTGAGTCTTAAAGGGGCAACACACTCCACGCCTCTCTGCGGACCCCACCGCATCACCTCTTCTATCCAGTCCTAAATCACTCAGTCCTTTACAGCTTTAAATGCAATTCACCATATACCGCAGTCTCTGTCTTTACATGCTATTAAATTATATTTATTCTATTAATAACAACTCCAACCAACAACAAGTTTTTTTTTGTTAAAAGTAGAGTCAGTAGGCTTCTTAAAATAAACAGTGGCATTATGTTACACGTCCAAATATAAGCTATGGAAGATGTGGAGTATTTTTTATTGATAGTATTTTTGTTTTAACTTAGTTAGATAGATTAGAAACATTTTTATAAAATAAAATGATGCAACGTATAATAGGCTACAGCTATAAAAAGAACTATTAAAGCTATTAAAGAATGTCTATAAAATAGACAGTGCAATATGAATAGTAATGTTATTTATATTAACTGTTTTAATTTTTTATCATATAACAATAAAAACAAAAGTTACAAATTGGGGTTCATATAAAAATAATGGCCAAATATTTAAAATGTAAAAATATTGTGGATTTCCCCATATAATGGTATACAGATTATTTAAGAAAATAAATTGAAAACATTAAAATGTATAAATGAAAACAGGAATCAAGAGTTCGACATTCAGTAATTCTTTATTATTGTAATTTTGTCATTGAATAATAAATTATTTACAATTGTCTTTCACAAAGCGTAAATCAACTAATAAGAGAGGAAGAGAAAGAGAGAAAGAAAAAAATATGATACGAGATGTGCAGGTCATGAGGTGTTTTTGGAGCCTCATTTTGATGAGGGTTTGGCTCATGCTGGTTTCTGCTGTTCAGTAAACTCATTTATTATCATAAAGATGGATGGTTGAAAAAAGTCACTGCACCAGCCACAGAGAGGAGTCACATCACCATAACAAGTCTTCCACACTGCAAAGAAACAAAGGCAATCATTTTAATATCTCCTACGGGGGTTTGTCTGGATATTGCTAGACTGGCTGCGACTGACTGAGATCTCTGTGATTAAATGCAACATGCAATGGTACGAAACGTCCAACATGTTCTCTCACTGCTCACCGAGGCCTGACGTCCTGTTCATCTTCACCGAACAGCAGTTCAGCCACAGCGGCCTCAGGGGTGGATCTCTTCCCGTATCTGAAGGATGAGGAGATGCATGTGAATCATATTCATTTCCATTACTCTAAGTATGAGCAATTGTATTAGTAATTGCTTGCTCGAAATATAAGGAAATCAACGAGAAACAGAACCAAAATAACACACGATCGTCATTTAATTGTGGCCTTTTAAGCTTAAACTTGTTGGCGGAAAATATCAGGGTACATCTCTAACATGCATCATCAGAGACGTAACCAGACATGTTAATCCCACTTAATAACAATCTATCTTAACGCACAGCACAATAATGAGGGGTTTTGTACAGGTTGAAGGATATCTGGCAACTCAGCCCACCCCTCGCACACATGTGAGTGTTCGGGTAAAACCATAGCAACGCACAATTTGGTAAAACCATTAACACACACACACACACACACAAAAGTGTTTTTGTTTAAACTAAATTGAGTTCATTCGCCTGCATGGGAACCTTTTTGCATGGCTCACTGGGACTAAATGCAAATCAGTTCAATTTATTTGTCCTAAAAGCAGTAATAACAATTTAAATATACAGCTGATACATATTTCCTTTTTACTATGGCATTAAATTTAATATCACAGCTGTACCTGCTATAGTATTTTTTTGTAAGGCGTATTTAAACAAATCGAATATAAGCTCGAGTAATAACTGGAAAGTGGAAAAAACACTGCAACACAGAGGTTCAGTAAATGACGTCAATATGAGAGAGATATCCTAGAAATAGTGCCATTAATATAGGCATCATACTCTCCATTATCATCTGAAAATGTTTGTTGGGCCATTAGCTGTTGTCTGCCGAGTTTCTACAGAATCATGTTTCAAGAATCATCTGAAATAGGCTTCAATCATAAAACATGAGCCGAACAAATTTGTGCACAAATTGTTTATGAAAGATACTTTTACAAGCATTTAGACAGAAATCCATTCTATTGTCTTAATAAGTATTAATAACTTACGATAATGAGACATAAACAAACATTATTAATCAAGGTTAATGGTAATTTACACATACACTATTTTTCAATGCTTAATGCTTTAGTTAAGCATTGAAATCTACATGTACATTTGCAAAAATCACTTCAAACGCACATATTCAGTTGGTTTATTAATAGTTCGTGATGACTAATCTATTAAATAACGATTTTCCAAGTATGTAAAAGAAACATAAGTTTAAACACATTTCCATTTAGTTCAATGAACATTTGGAAGTAAAGCATAAATAATGTGAAAACAATATTTGGTGAATGAAGTCCAAGACTGCTGATTCAAAAAATAAAGACTGTATGATGTGCATTTATATAGCACTCATGCTTTGATTAGGATTAGGACTGTTTGTGTACATTTATACATTTTCACATACATGAATACAATCTAAGTATAATTTGAGTACTTATTTTTGCCATTAAAACATTTGACTGCTTTATTACAGCTGTTACATAATCTAATTTGAAATATATAGTACATGACGGAAACTATTTATTGATGTTTTTTAATTCAGTATTAGCAAATTATAAAATCAGGCCTTTTTTGCAAATATGCTGAATTTTATTTATGATGCAGGGCTCAGTTATTATTAAATAATCAGTGTTACTATTAGCCTCTAATACCGATTTATCTTCCATGATGATCTTTGACGCATAGAATTATACGCAGGTAACGCACAGGTAATTCTAGCCTCACCTCTGTCGTGTGATGAGGTTGATGTAGTGTCTTAGAGCCGTGTGGTACTTGGCCATCTCCTCTGGACCCACATCTCCCGCTGGAGGTTCTGGTTTGGGTGGGTAAGCTTCAGCCAGGCTGCTGAGACACACTATGACACACAGCACAAGAGCCAGCGGCACGGTCCAGGATCTCAGTGCACTCGCCATCTGACAGACACAAACATATAACCCTTGGGAGTGACACATGTAGCATTGACTCTACATAACTTCATTAAACTTTAAATACACCGTTAAACATTTGCTCTAGATTTTACTACTCTCGGTCTATTGATAGCCTCAGTAAGTTGCTAAACTCTTTTAAGTTCACTTGATGCGCTTCGTCGTGGAGCTATCCGTGGTTCTGATTCCGATGCATTTATGTTGAAGTTATCATCAACTAAAGGCTATTTCCTTTAAAGAGTGAAAAAAATTGAATTCTACTTACTCTTCAGTAGATGTTCGGGCCCAAAAGGATTGTGTAAAGCTGATGTTGGCTGTTAGCGTTGATCTGCTCCTCTCTCACCAGACCAGGATGCTTTTATAGCTCATGAGACCCTGGAGGGAGGTCCAAACCCCACCCAGCACTTACACACAACTGGAGTGTTAATGATAAACTAATGAGTCATTGGCACAAGCCATCCAACCCTATGATCACAATATCTAGGGGGCTGTTGTATAATATGGATTAAAATCGAATGAACTGAGAGTGGGTCATTCAAATATCGCTTGAGTCATTAATTAATGCATTTTTTTCCCAGCAATTGATGATGAGTATTAAAAACGGTAAAAATAAAATTCAGCAATAAGGTATATATTTTGAATGTCATTGTAATGGACAATGCGGTGAAGCACAACACGCACGAGTACATTCACAATAAAGCACAGCTTTAACTACTGATTTTGTAGCATGTTTGGAACATAATAATAATAATATACATTACACAAAATATAATTCAAACATAATTTTTTCATGCAAATTGACACTTTCCCAGTAGTAGATACAGTTTCTAACTGTATACGTATAATAATTATCAACTTGTCTTCTTGAGGTACTGTATTTCAACTTGACGGGAATAATATTAAAAGCCCCAGGACTGTAACACAGTTTATTTTATTAAAAAAAAAAAAAGGATTTGATACTCCATTCTGATTAGGCCAGTGTTTTAAGACACATACATAAATTGAATTGTACAATAAATTACAATTATTAGGCTAATAAACAAAAACAGAATGGGCATACAGTTTTGGGTCTATTCTGATTATGGCTAGAACTATTTATTGAACATTCTTGTGTTTGTATTAGTATTCTTTGATTTGCATTAAGACTCCCCCTGATGTGAAAAGAACAGCAAAAACCAACTCTAGACTGGTTGGCTGGTTTTAGCTGGTGGTCCAGTCTAATCTTAGCTGGTTGAAGCTGGTCAGCAAGCTGGTCACAGGCTAGAGACCAGCTGGAATGACCAAACAATTAAGTGTCTTAAATTTGAAACATCTTTTTCAAATAAAATAATTTCCTTGCGGCTTTTTTTAAACGGAATGCTCAATTAATGAACGAATTAATTCATACAGCGACCAACGAAATATTTAGGAATGCGTATTGCTAATAGGATTTACAAATCACTGATGTCTGCTGAACGAGTAAAATAATAAAAGTAAAATGCTCGCTTAAACCCAGTAGAGGGCGCGCTCGAGCGTGCACGGCGCGTGCTGAATGCGTGCGTCACGTAGGGAACGTGGCTCCGCGTGACCTTCGCCAATCCAGATCAGATTGCGTCCAACAAAGTAAAACCCCAATCTTTGCACACCATTGTCTTAGTATCACGAACCAAGACATTAAACGAGCAGTACAAAGCAAGCGATAAACCGGTTTGTTTGCACAAATACCCGATCTCTTCTGTGTGAACGTGTGATCTCGCGCTATGACGCCGCCGTGATGATGGCGCTTTTGATGAAAAGAATTTCTCTCAAATCTATAAATGATAGACATTCATTTAGAAGAAAGAATCAGCGGGTAACCGAGAGCTGGAAATTTTAATTATACGTCATTGATTGCTAACGGAGGCAGGGGTGGTTAATCAATATCCAAGCTGCCATTGGAATTAATCTTTAAGTGTTTTAATGAGACCACCCTAATTATTGGACCCCTCAAATTGCAAACATCGAGAAACAATTTGATTCTGTTATAGCGGCGATTGTTGGGAATTTGGGAAATTTAATAACATGATCCCAGTCAATAACAAAATCCCAGTTCCCGTGAGATCTGTCTGGACAAATCCCAAACACAGGTCCGGTAATTAATAACCTAACTATTTTACGTTTTTGGCGAGTAGGTGATAAATCATATGAATTTGTACAACCTGCTTACACCACATTGATAATCAGAAAGGTCATGCTTTTTTTTTTTTCTAAAATGGCACGATTTCATAAAACCAGAGCATACACATCAGTTTGAAATCATCACCCTGTTAAAAAGTAAGATTTTTTTTTATGAGATTAGGTTGGAGTTTACATATTTCTCTCATTTTTTGATAATGTATTGCTGCAGTGATGACGTATTAGTAGTAAAAGTAATAGTAAAAGTTAATCAAAATTACAAGGGGGTATTAATGATGTATTTCATGCCATGAAATAAAATATCGACATTATTTCAGTTATTTAAACATTTAAAATCATTAAAAAACATTAAAAAAATCCCATTGATTTGAGGTAAGTACGACAATGCAGGAGAAGTGCTAAAAATGCTTACTCATTTTTGGATTTTGGCCTAAAAAAATACACCATCCCTGCAGTAGTTTGCTTATTATGAGACCACTAATTATCAGGTACAGTCATGCATTCTTTGTGAACAGCAGTTAAATTAATAATGTTTATTTATTTACATATTCTCCTCTTTTATTAAAGAATTCATTAATTCCACTCCACTAATAACGCTATTCTCCACTCAACAACTGAGCAATCAGTCTTCTAACTTATCAGATGTTTGGTGGAATAACAGTTTACTAGTTCGTATTAGTTATAGTTTAATGGTTAAAGTTAACATTTCGGTGAATTGGTGGCCAATTTCATCACAATTTGCATACACCCTACTGACGGCTAGGTTATGGGTGGACCTTCATGCTTACTCTTTTCTCCTAAAATAACATTTTTGCCCAATTCCAATCAAATGGATCCATAGATCTTCCTGCGATATCAGGCGTTATTTAGATACACATAGGCAGTTTTCCTCCGAGCAACCGTAAAAGCAAGAACAGATTAAAGTGTAAATCCTCCGGTCCTGGCTGCTAATAAAAAGGCATAATAGACTACAAATTGCATAAACGTCAGTGGTCTTCTGCACATTGCTATTTTTCACATTTTCTTTATCAAATTATAATTACGATCGGCCCACAGTGCGTAAGAACTCATCTGCGGCTACAAATCGCTAATTTCTTTGTTTATATTACGCATGCACTTTTTACTGAGGCTTCTCCAGTAAATTTTTTAGCATTACGTCCGTGGCCGGAGCTGGCTCGCTCCTGGTCCCTCAACCTGTGCAACCATAAAAGTCAATGAGGAGAAACAACACACAGTAGATACTGATACTCACACTTCAGCCTATCAGTCTGAATAAACACCGAGAAAGCCACGGCAGATAATACAAGCACAAACTGATTGGAAGAGTGTTTACGCTGTGATAACTCTACAAATACCAGACAGTGAATAATGTCGTCTGACGCAGTAATAGTCGGGGCGGATGAGAGAGAAGCTCGGCTCACAAGAATACGCTTTTTGATCACAGAGGGCTCTGCGTGTTGAATGTAGACACCTTCACCTTGTTATATTTTCTGATCAATAATAGAATACCTTTTTTTTTACCGCGGAGCATGTAATTGAATTGATTTTGGGTTTTAGTGGAAATGCGCGTAATAATTCCACTAGGTGTAAAATGAAATTATATGAAGAACCATAAAACTATATTTGGGGAAGAGGAGCAGTACTCAGAATAGACATGACAGGATAAACTGATTAGAAGAGGAAAATAACATTAAGGAAGTAAAGGGTCTCGCACGGCAGAGACGGCAGTTTGTTTATTGTTTTATTATTTACATTATTCATAAGTTTCTTTTGCTGTGACTGAATCCTTTGTCTTTAAAACATTGAATGAAACATCTCATTTCAATGAATATGTTTAATTAAACAGCTGAACTGCATAGCAATGTAAACAGTTATGTTTAATAACTGACAACGTATACACTTTTTGTTAATGCTTTCTTATTTTATATTTGTTTTATGACATCGTTAATTAAATCTACATGTATTATTTGAAATGTGAAAAATGCAAAATGCTGATAAAATAAGGCACAAACACTGCATATTGATAAATGAGTACTTTATAATATGCCATACTGAGGAAATGAGTTTTATTGTCATTTATTTATAAAAAATAAATTACTACGGAGATACTACTGTCAGATAAAAACCAGGCCCGTAATAACCACTCACAATATAAGACACATGCATGTTAATATTCACATTAGGAACTGATTGTTAAATTATTACCCCATTGCTATCACAAAATTGCAACATTTGGCTAATGAACATATGATTGAATAAATAGAAATACACACACGCTTCTAATTGCATCCAAAATAAAGATTTTTGTTTACATAATGTATGAGTGTATCATGTGTAAATGTATTATTATTATATAAATATACATGTATATATTTAAGAAAAATGTATGTATTAAACATTTATAATATAAAATATAATAATATAGAAATGTATATACTATACATGTAAATGTTTTCAAAATATACACTGAATGTATGTATTTAAATATATAAATGCAGTACTCATACATATATTATGTAAGCAAAAATGTTTGTTTTAGATGCGATTAATAATTTGACAGCACTAATATATAGCGTATATATGTGTGTGTGTGTTTCAGTTTCAAGTGTGTTCAAACCTTTAGCTTTTCTGTAAAATTAACAACACACTTGTATAAAATCAATAGAAAACGAGTAAAAAGATATTGATGGTAAATGTTCGGCTGTGTTAAAATCTTTGTAAAGTGAACATGTATTAAGCCATGTTTGTCTAGGGCTATGTTTGCGTGTGAGAAGCAAACACAAAAGACACATGGCAAACAGACACACACAGACAAAGGCGAGAGAGGTTCACTGCCATCTCTCAGACAGAAAGGAGCCAAAGACAAGAACTCTCTCCGGTAAAAAGCCATTTATGACCATTTATGAAAAAAAAGGTGCAGTCGTTCCCTGTTGTAACTCTGCTACCGTGCGTCTTCCACTTATGCACACAAAATCCTGAAACTTCCTGCATTTATGGCTGTCCTCCTGTCTCAGGGATAATGTTACAAGAATCAGAGGAAAACGTGGAATTATTATCAGTCTTATCATGCGTTATGGCCTCGCTAATGTGAGCAGAGTGCTTTGGTAGCAGCCTAGCATGTTTGCATGAGCTGATTCAGTTCAGAGAGAGTGACAAAATATGAGACTGATAGCATAACGTCTACGAATAAGACATTAGAGACGGTGCTTTGAATAACTTTAATGGACATTTCAGATGTGTGAAACTTAACATGGACTTCGGTGAGTGGTCGTGTTGTAACATAGGCTGCTAAACATGCTAATAGTGAATATTGATATTGTTTTAATGACGATGAATGAATAAATAACCCCATTAGTGAGTATATTGTAGTCCTGCTTCCTAATCTGATTCCCTCTTTATTAAAGTTCTAATAATAAACTCCATTCTCAGGGAGTTTATTTATAATTGTTTTGAAAGGGTTACTGCTATACTCATCTTTGCTAATCTCATATTCAAACTACAAAGACCATAATCACCATCAAGGGACCGCAATATAGGACACATCACTTCAGATGTTCAAAATAGCAGTGAAAAAAAATGTTTTAAAATATTATTATTGATTTTAAATGTGGTTATAGACCATCAAATAGTTTTTTTTACACAATTTATTGCAGTACATTTGGAATTTATTTATATATTTCAAAATGTGCCTAATTTAAAAGGCCTTTTTTAAGCTTGGCTAAGCCAACGTACAAATAAAGATAACGCTGCAAGACAAACTTAACTTTCCAAAAGTGGAAATTTTGTTTGTTGACAGGTTGAATAAAAAGTGCAGAGACATATAGGTATTAAAGGTAAAATTATATTTTGAAGTACATACAAGTTTTAAATAAATAAAAATTAGGAACAATTAAATTATTTTAATTACATTATTTATACTACATACCTAAATAAAAAGGGGGATAAATGGGGACTTTCTTATGAAAAAAAGAATTTGAAATTAAAACAAGCATTATTGCAAGATTTATTTGATTAGTAGTAATCATGGGAACATTGTCATTATTAAACATCAAAATGGTAAAATATCCTAAATATATTTATAACGCGTTCAGAAAAACTTTTTCCGCGTCTAAGAAAGGCTTGCTGAAGACACTGCTAATCACTGTAAAATGGTAACTAAACACTTGTAAATGCTTGCTATTATGTCGCTGTTTTATTCGACATATTTGAATTCTTCCTCTCTGCGATAAATAGCAGTTAACAACAAAATGCTGCGTATAAGTCAAACGCATATAAATGATAGAACCCCTCATGCAACACAACTAATTTCCCATGAGAATCGTCCACAGGTTACAGAACCACTTAACTCTTTCTTCTTCAGTTAGCATCTAATTAAAAAAATAAATACCAGCTGATGTGCCGTTAAAGATTCACAGGTTAAATGTGTTTTCGGGACTGGTCAGGATCAATAACTTGCTGCCATTAAATAATTATGAGGTGCCTCCACTTTTCAACAATTAAGACTGTCATACTGAATTCATGGTGGAAAACTATTTTAGGTTTCCATATGAAATCACACTCTGTGCCATTTGCCAGTTTTGGCGTGATAAAATATTTGAGACCATTTTTTTATTTTGTCTTCCTGTTTTCTCTTGTTGAGGCATGATCGCAAAAGTCATCAAATTATTTTTCTTTTACTTCCACTGACACTTTATTTTACTTTATGAATAAACCTATTTTTATGTCAAAAAGTACCCTGACGCTAATTAAAACAGAGCTGATCAATGTAAATGTGGGAGGTTAAATCTTTAGAGTTTCAGACTTATTATTACTATTGTGCAATAAACTGATTTTATTACTGATTGCAAAATACTTGCAAAATACTACCTAAAATGACATATTCCAGATATATTAAACAGATCCAAATAGATCCATTTAGTCACGATATATAACCAATTCACTTTAAAGTGGAAACTTTATTTGCTTTATTTATAGTCATTACAGTTTAGTCAAAGCTTTTTCTGACTTGCTGTTTGCCAGACAAGATAAGACTAAAGAAAAGACCTTTTGCCAAAGTTCAATACACAACTGTCAGACATCTTTCGGGTTTATTTATAACAAAACCAACCGCCAGCTTAATATTTTTAATTTTACTTGGATCAAAAATGATTCAAAGCATAACATGCATTTAAATCTCAAGAGAGAGAGAAAATTTTAAATTCTATTTAAAAGTCTATTTTTAAAAATCTGAAACCACTATAATTACATATTTATTTTTTTTTAAATATATAAATATTTTAATAGAAATGTAAATGGCTATTCAGTTCTATTGCTTTTTTTATTTAATATTCAAATATTACTTAATTTATTTGAAAAGGGATCTACTTTAATAAAACATTTTAATCTGTTTATTTAAAAGGCTGATAGTTTTCTTCTTAAATGGTCCCTCTGATGTAACATCTAAAGCCAGTTTTCACTTCACAGAGGTCACAAATGACTTCATCTGTAATGCACCATAAAACAGCAGAATGCACGGATATACATGCTCAAAACCAGCAATACATTTCCCACATACTCATTTCCAGCAATACAAATGAACGAAATAAATGCTTCTTTTATCTGCCTTAATTGCTTTCGTATGCACATCAGATTGCATGAAATAAGGCAGGATGTGTGCTGTTCATTTGTGCCTAATCCTCCAGTGTCATATACAGCAGCGGTAATGAAGCGGCATGCCTCATTGTGTAATTACACTCATTTATCTCTGCATGCCTCTGATTTCTCATTCCAGGGCACTCACAGCTTTTCCATTCTAAGCATGTCTTATGGCCATAACTTTCACCATATGGACAGCAGGCCCTAAACATTAACATGAAAAGGAAGCTGCAAAGAGTAATTAAGGGGAAAGGCCACATACTAGTTGTTATAGATTTTACCACAGGTGAGTCATTCGTTTTATCATACATGTATGTTTTCATGTTACCATAAGGTTTTATATTGAACAAAATATATATATAAAAAAATTATATTTTTATATTTTATTTTTTTTTTATTTAACATCACACTATTACTGCTAAGACATTGTTTTATACCACATTTGCCATTTCCCTAGATTCTAACATGAAAAACTGATAATTTATTGTTCCATTTTTTCTTTTCTAATAAACGCTTCAACCAAAATGTGTTTTATGCATTAAGTTACTGAATATAACCCATCTCTTTGAGACTGGTTTGCCTTTTTCTTTGCTCTGCTCTTCTCACACAAAACCTTCTCAATAGCAACCAGAAGTGGTTTCAGAAGTGGACCAGATTCCAGATGTTCAGTACTTATCTTGCTGGATCTGTCCACTTCTGCTGACATGGTTAACCACCAGATCCTCCCATCAAACCTATTGGCAAGTAACATCTCAGGATGCGAACTCCAGCGTTTTAAATCTTATCCCTCAGATAAATCCTTCAAGACATCTTGGAGGTGTGAGGTGTCTTAAGTAGCAACATCCAACTACTGGGGTGCCTCAGGGCTCAGTTCTCGGACCACTTCTCTTCTCTGTCCACATGTCCAATAATAGCTTCTCGCATGACTTTGTGAGACCACATTGCTAAAACGGCTTGGTTTTCAGGTTTGCTTTCAACTTCAAGAACAGACCGTTTCGAAACACGCTGCACAACTCCTTTTCACAAAAGCTTTTGTTTTGTCCAGACTGTAATATTCAAAGCGCTCTTGGCAGGTCTTCCAGCCTGTTCTGTCAAACCTTTACAATTAATCCAGAATGTGGCAGCAAGATTAATTTTAATGAGCCAAAAATAATGCATGTCATGCTTCTGTTTATTAATCTGCACTGGCAAAAGCTGCTCAAATAAAAAAATTGAAGGCATTGATGTTTGCCTACCAAACCACCACTGACTCTGCACACTTAATTTCATTACTTTAGAGGTATGTGCCCTCTAGAATCTTGTGTTCTGCAAGTGAACAGCACTTTATAGTAGCCATAATATCACTTTCAGACTTTTTAAATTATATGCTCCCCCCAGATGAAATGACCTGCCCAGCTCAATCCATAGCCATCTTTAAGAATTGGCTAAAAACACATCTCGCCACATCTTTATTTGACTTTCTAACTCTAGAAATCTAATTCTAACCTTCAAAGAACGTTTTTAGACTTGCACACTATTCACTCACTACACTCCTTTCATATTTTACAATTAACAAAAGCTAAAAAAGGGCCTCTAACACTAGCTTGTTCTATTTTATTAAAACCTTGCTACATGTACTATGTTAAGCTGAGACTTGTTATAGCACTTGTGAATCACCGCTCTTGTTGATTTTGATTGCTTCCACTCTCCTTTGAATGAATGCATCTTCTGAATTATGTAATGTAAATATAAACATAATGTAAATTACTTTCTTAATCATCATCAGATCAGTACAATAAACACATATCTCATTAACTGACTATTGAGATTATACCATCTTTTGGATTTACTGATATGGAGATCAAGTTTTAATATAACCTTAGTTCACTTCCAAGTAAATGCATACATTTTATAACCGATATGTAAACATTTGTCAAACCAAGATACGTGTGAATAGTTGAAGCTAGTGTAAGCTATGGCCAGTATTAGTAGTATTAAGCATATTTAAAAACATTTCAGATCTTTTACAACAAATCATTTGAAGCACATCAAACCAGATTATTTTTCTAAATAAATACTGTTTAATAAAGTTTAATTTCTTTAATAAAGAAAACCACATGTTGATGGTTTAAAGTTTGAGTTCAAACTTTAATGTGTGATCACATGTATTATATATACACACACACACTATAAAGAAGCAAATATGCATAAAAAAAAAAGATTACACAAACTAAATTTATACAGGAAAAAAAACTAAATTTAACAGACTATGCTATAAGCAAAATATGTTGCTATATTCTCAAAACATTTACTAAGTAGATGTTTGAAAGGTGAAATTTATGCAAATTTCGCACAAATTAAATTTTGAATAAAAGAAAACAAAATTATGACTCCGCCCTGCCTAGAATCGTTTCTGACATCTTTGGCAGGAAGGACTCCAGAAAATGGAAGAAGTCTTGAAAGACACCAGCAGTATCGTGGCTGGGATGAAAACGCAAGACGACCTTGGTGCTCTCGTTCCCCCCGACAACTTCTGCATCTACTCTGAATTCCAACAAATCTTGCAGTGGCTCCTCTCTCTCCACAATGCTCTGAGTCACTCTGCTCTCAATGTCAACGCAGCCTCCTTCAGGTTTGGAAGTCTCATCACTAGTCTTCAAGAGATCTCTTCGCACTTTCCGTCGGCCTGCCCAAACGCGGTTCCTCTGAGTCCAAGTCCAGTTGACTGGCTCAGGATGCTCCATATCAGCATCTAGTCTTTGTTTTTTGGCTTGTATAAAAGTGGAAGTTGATGGACCCTCCTCCTCCACTGTTAGAGGTCTCTTCTTACCAATCTCACCTTTAGCTTGTAGACCAGAATCTTCTACACTTCGGTTATTATTAACCTCCATTTCATTTCCATTTCTGTCTGATTTGTCCAGATTTTGACAAACTGTAGTTTGAGTTTCTTCTAAAGATGAACATTTCAAGACTTCATGAAACACCATGTTCACAGCAGAGCAGACCTTTGCAAACCAAAGACCCCTAAAACCCTTCCCAGCCAATGCCAGTTGGGCACGCAAGGATTCTGGGAGAACGGCTGCTTTGAAGGGGATGCTGACCTCCATAATCTTCTCAGTGTCAACCTGTGAACGGGGCCCAGGTTCGGTCATTGGTGCAAAGAGCCGCACGAGGCCCCAGGCTTTGCCCTTGGCTGATTTGTGCTGATACTGCAAACTGCGGCAGTACTTCTCAGCCTCACAGCATTCTCGCTTAAAGTTCTTTTGTGTTCGTTCGTTAAGGTTCCCAGCCACGTTGTGGTTTAGCTCAAATGGATCCAGGACATTCATAGGCCCCAGTTTGGGGGTGGATGGACGCTTTGGTTTCGGACCAGAGGTTTTCCGCGCTTCCTCGTTACTTTGGAGGAAATCTGTAATAGGCAGTACATGGCCGTCTCGCAGAGACACCACTGATGCAGTGAAATCAAACTTTGAGTAGAAGGTGAAGAATCCAAAAAGCAAAGTGCCTAAGGGAAATGAGGAAGGCAAAGTTATAACACAATTAAACTGTACATCTCTAGCAGACTTTGATTTATATCATAGGCACAGTCTCAAAGTGATTTGATCATTCAAAAATATGTTCGACGCAATAGAGATGTACAATATACACATAAAATCATTAAAAAAATATTTTAATTAACCAACTAAGGTCTATGAGCTGATTAGGCAGTTAACCAAATTGGGTAAAATAACTTGATAAAAATGTTGATAAGCTAATGCTGAAGCCATTAATGACCTCAATGTAAACTGATAACGTAAATCAAATGTAACACTTACAGAGATCTTCAGTGTTTTTGCTGGGCGGTACAGTAAATGGCTGACTAGGAAATGTACAATCCCATCCCTCAATAACACACTCTTCTTCCTCACCTGCAAAACAAAAAACATTAATATACATATCAGGCTCTCGTGACAGATACTGTTTAGTCTGACATTCTGTTACATCTGCATTTAATGACTTTCTTCAATGAACAGTCAACAAAATATGTAAAAAGGTCATAAAAAGCAGAAAACGTACAGGCCATGTTCTTTAGCTGGTTCACAGAGGGAAGCACAAGAGGGTCTCGATTCTGGAGGTAGAAGATCACCAGCAGCGTGAGAGCGTAATTGTTCAACAGAGGTCCAGGGCCAGACAGGTTCCCTATAATATTTAAAAAGAATCAGCTTAACCTGAAAATACCGTATGATCGTTCAAGAAATGTCCAGGTCATTCATATTAACAACCCCCCTCTTCCTCACCAAAAGTTTTATTTGACAAAAACAAATAAATATTAGTATTACGCCATTAATTTCTTTGAACATGTAATTTCACACATTTACCCACTAATCAATTGTCTCACTCTTAACACTGCAATATAAACAATATAATTGTAAAAGCACAGTGCAAAGTTAATACGCTAACGAAAAAAAAAAACTTCACAGCTCTATATATGGGCACTCATAGGTGGTACAACATAAAAAAAATGAATTTTTTAAATCGTATGCTAAAAATTAATTGTCATGTACAACTTTATTACCCGCTAATTGCTTCTGCTTGGCCCATAAACGGAGGGTATAGACCAAGGGTCGCAGTCTGGAGTCAACGCCTGAACACAACTGCAGAAATCTAGTGTTTCTTACTGCCAATCTGTTGCAGAAAGACAAAAAGCAATATTATAGACAGAGTCTATCCAATGGGGTGTTATTTTTCCATTTCACAAAGTGGAAAAAAACAACTGTTTTCAACCTGTTGTTGATGGTGATGTCACCGTGGAGGTTGAGATCTCGATGACTGAACTTGACCACAGGAAGACGAGCAGTGCTGAGGGACTGGACTTTGTGCACGCCTGGAACACACTTCCTCAAAATGACTGCGACCAGCTCCAAGACTTCAGCAGGAGTGGCAGTGGACAGGTCAATGTCGGACAAAATGGAGTCTTCAGATCGGCAGTCCTCAGTTTGATTTTCACCTGTCTGCTGAAAATCATCATTTAAAAAAAAACTAATTTAAACACACTGACTGAAGTAAATAGCTTCATTACTTGATGTTTTAGGACACAGCCTCCCAGTGTTAGGGGTTGCTAACTCACTGCTTCAGAAGACTTAGCGCGAGCCTGAAAAACTTTGGTGTTCTCAAGGTCGAGGAACAGATCTAGGTCACAGGAGTGAATCCCAAAAGTGTTTACAGAGGATCCAAAGGGCACAATTTGGCAATCTGTAACACATGACAAGAACTTTTTGAAAAATCATCAACAAAATAAACAGGAAAAAAAATTAAAAACACTTTTGCGCAGATTAAATCTGTAATGGAAAACACATGGCAATATTTCTCTAAAATGTAATGCAGGATTTGACTCTATGCACAAGTTGTTGACAGGATTTAAGAGGAGAATTGTTCAAAATAAGTTCTATGACGTGCATTTAGAAAATAGACAGAGTTGATGTTTATTTTATGCACTCTTATTTTGAGAGAACCTGGAAAAAACTCAGCGAAGACTTCCTGTAGGAGCTGAACTAGAAGATCTCTCACTTTCTTCTCATTTTCTTTCAACTCGAAACACTCCACCACCTTCAGCATCTGCTCATTTACCTTTCACGCACAAAAACACAATTAGAAAAAACTGATTCTAATAAAGCAGTATTCTTTGTGCTGCCTGGATTTGAAACGCTCTCTTACAGATGAAGTCTTGCAGAGCTCGTAGTTGAGTTTGTCCAGGCTGATCTGAGGGTTTTTAGAGTCCTGCTTCCCCCTGGTGGCCAGTTTAAACTCTTTCCTCTCTCTGGGCTTGACGCGGAGTTTCAGTCCATTGAGCTGATGCTGTAGTTGTGCCAGAGCTGTCTGAGCGTTCTGTGGCTCGGAGAACTCAACTATAGCATAGACACCCTGAAAAGAGCAACAAATCATTACATCACCTTTTTACTCCAGTGAACACTATTTTAATGTTACTTAACTTAGCAGCAATTGTCATGTTTGTTCGCAAGCAAGACGATGATGAAATTATTACCAAAGGGTATAGACAATGTGTATATAAACCTTTTGCTTGTCTATGATCACATCTGACACCGGCCCGAACTGTGCGAAATACTCCTTCAGATCAGTTTGAGATGTGTCAGGTTTGAATCCGCTCACAAACACGCTGTTCTCCTCCTGAGATTTGCGCTGAGCCCTGAGCCGCAGGAGATGTTGGTGTTTCTTTCCTTTGACATGGTCTTCCAGGCTTGGCCCTGAACAGAAACATTTGAGTTGAATGCAAAATAAAATTCATGGAGTACAATTACATTGCAAATTACAGTACTTTGGTGTATACCATGTTTATGAATTACTACAACCATAGTATTTATAAGACTTCATGATACAAAAAGTGTTTAATCTTCTCTTTTAACATTTTTAACACGTTGCTTTGACTACTTATGTATTGTTAAAAGCTCTCTCTCTATTCTAACTATCATATATGTGAATAAAGGTTAAATAAATGCCGTGGTATTATCATCTTACAAAAGTTTTTTGTTTTGCAAAAGTGCCCTAAAATGTTGTAGTAACTCCACATTTGATTCAAGCACTTTTGATATAATTTTTGTATTATAGCAGGTTTGTAAAGTGCAGGAACATGTCTCACTTTTGTTAGCGCTGACATTTTAGTTTATTGCAACTTACTGTTGGGTATGTTAACGACGCAGAGGTTGCAGTGAAACCCTTTTTGCGTTGTCTGGATGTCTTTATCGAGTTCCATTGTGAGGCTGTGTTGAATATCCCCAAGAAATGAGTCCGAGTCGCTGTTACATGCAAAGACTCAAATCTCCCTCCATGTTGCTCCTCTGCGTCCGTTCACTTAAATCTTCCAGCAGAAACTCCGAGCGGGGAATTTCAGTTCCGCCTTTCAGCAGGTAGGGTTGCCAGATAAGAAATCATTTGCGAAAAACTGTAAAGAAAAACTCGATGAAGAGGAAATGTGCAACTAAAACTAAAGTTTAAAATGGTAATATGTGCTACAATCTATTGTTTTGTATTTTATTTAGCATTACACGTTTCATGTTGACTCTAGGCTTACTCCATTTATATCATCCAGTTAACAAATTTCAATAAAAAAAGACAAATTTTATAAGAAAACGTATTATAATATGTGACAGTGTGCAATATTTAGTCTGTAAGTACCTCTAACAACTTTAATGTGTTCTCAACTCTCTATATAAAAAAGGAAAACATGGGTTTTAGATGCACCCTGTAGGCTAAGGGTTAAGCCTACATTACATCTCAATCTTTGCATTTTAGGAGGTGAAGACTTCCAAGTTTTCCAATAATAGATGACAGGATTCTAGAATCAAGAACTGAAATTTTGTAATCTTTAAAATTGTTTTAGAAATGACACCATCCCCTATCTGCATATAACAGTGCATGCAAGTATGTCTTAATGCCACTTCTGTAAAGCAAGCATGGATTTTGTAGCAGCACTTTATAATAGGTAACACGTGTTAACTATTAACTATTTCTCCCTCAAAAATCTTAAGTTGCTGTGTATTGGTTAGTGCTGTAGTTGTTAAGTTTAGGTATTGGGATGTAGAATAAGGCATTAATATTAGCTTAATTAGCACTAATAAATGGCTAATATTCTAGTAATATGCATGTTAATAATAAGTGTAAATAATTAATTTACTGTCTACATTTTTCCAGAAAATATATATTTGTATTTTTTAAAAAAAGAAAAACTAATGGCATTTTAATATAGTCTGATAACAATAATTATGTAAGATAATCAATTGTTAAAATAAACATAAAAATTTCATCTACAACTTCCAAAAACATTTATTTTTAGTAAACAAACAAGTAAATACAGGATAAATATACAAAGTATGACAAAGACAATGTCTTCTCTGATATTATTACATGGCAAAATCTGATATCATCAGAAAAAAAAGAAAGTCTAACAGTAAAACTATTTACAAATCGAAAATATCAGGTGTTAAACGCTGTTCACTTTCTTCACAAAGTTTTCCACTAGATCCATTAACTGTTTCATGTCAGCGTCATCTTCACGAATGACTTCCTTCAGCTTTCCAAACCTTTTGAGCTGCTCATTGCAGTGTTTCTAAAAAAACAAAAGAAAGATGTTATGTAAAGAAAATTTTTACTAGTCTCATTCTGTCCGTCTTAAAAATCAGAAAGTGCAGCAAGATTCGATCAATTAATAAAAGTCGCAGGCAGTGTTGAAAGATCTCTCTATGTTCAAAATCTTCCAGCTCATGTAGCAAATACAAAGTCAAAATGTTTCACATACTTCAACTGCACACAGGTGGTTTGCTGCGGAATTGAGGACATCAGTCAGATTCTTGGACACCATGCGGTTCTCCTCATTCGTCTCCTGCACAACCACGTGATACCTGACAGAGAAATTCACATACATGTAAAATAAGATAAACAGGTGAGGCATTAAGGTGAATGAAGTGGATGCTCACTGTTGTTGGGCAGCTTTGAGTTCCTCCTCAGCTTCCTCGCATCCCTGCGTCACGTTTTTTTCCAAACGCTTCTTGTGAGTTTCAGCAGAGTCCACCTCAGCTGCCCACTTATCCTCCTCTTGTGCCATTTCCTACACACAGCATAACTAATTCAATAACATGTAAATAACATAATAACATATAATATGTGCTGATTGACAATTTTAAATGTGTCACTTTAAAAAAAAAATAAAATAAAAAAATCACAAAAAGACCATTTCAATGAACATACAGGCTGATATATTTTTTAGCGGGTTTAAAATCGGAAATGCTATTGCATTGTACCTGCATGTCATGCTCAAGCTGTTGGTCGACTCTGCGAATCTGTTCCTTTAGATGCTTGATGTCATTCTCCTTATCAAAGATGTTGGACTTCACCTAATAAACAGTTGAAACGGTGATGCACGCTACAACCATTTACATGTTGCAATGTGAACACTATAAATCAAACGCTGTTATAACTAATAAATGTTTGTGGAATTTATTGCAAATTGCTATAAAACTGTGGCACTGTAGAACATGAAATAGTGCTGCATTTGACTTGCGGCGCTCAAGGAAGAGTGCGACTCCCGTTCCATCCACAGATTTAACACCATCAATGCTTAAAAGCTAATTACTTAAAGATGGAATAAAAGTCTCGCTTGCACCTGTTCAACAGTCTCTTCCAAACTCAGCTTCACATTTGTGAGTCTGCTGCATTCATCCTCCACATCTACCATCATGTTCTTCAGAGGGTTCTACCAGAGTTAAGATAAGTAAACAAATAATTAAAGTTCTTTATTGTTACAGAAATGAGGTCTCTTTGTGGGACGGCTGTAGCGACGTTACCTGTATCTGTGTTTTGTACTGTGTGATGCTTGTGGCGCTGTAATCTGTTCTGATCTCAAAGTCATGACCGCAGGCATTCTCTGCTGATTGCGGGATGAGCTTCAGTTTACGACCCAGTTTATTAAACTCAGCAACCTTCAACTCCGCCTGCAACAAAATGAGAAAAACCCAATGTTTAAACTGCATGTTAACAACACGATTCAGCACAGAAAAAACAAGCTCCAATCTAATTTGTTGCCTCCTTAGAATTATTAATAAAAACAAAAGCAATTGTCATCAACTCTTTTAAAGACATCTGATACTGTAAGTTATTCTACATTGTTTTCTTGAGCCACTAATTTCTTCCTTTCTAGTTTCTGCTGCTTTATTTGTCATCTTTATTGGCTTTATGTACATGGCAAATAAAAAGAAACTGGTTGGTCACTTCACATATCAGTATTGCATCTTCCTGTTTTAATCATGATGATCCTTTACTTTATTTGTTTGCAATCCAAAAATCAGCCTTTTTTAAAAAATGATTTTAAATCAAATTGTGCTACACTAAAAACAAATATCAGATTTTCCAAAAAGGCCACAGAGGGGTTGTGAAGGAGTAAAGTAACGTAAATTGTAAGTCACATGACAATATGGATGTGTCCAGTTTTCAATAGTATTACAAACATTTGTACTATATAGAACATATTTTTATGGTCACTTTACAAATTATGAAATCTATTCAAAACAGTATGAGATTTCAGCTCATCTGGCTGGGACATCTGTAGACCCCTGACCTTCTCTTTGGTTTTGGACAGGTTGACCTCCTCGTTCCACACCAGCTGCTCTGCCTCCTCTAGACTCTGGTTTAGGATTTGAACGGTCTGCTGTAGTTCATTCCTCTCTCTGTTAATACGCTCAATATCAGCTGGAGTGAACTTTTGATTCTCCAGAATGTGCTGCAGCCTCGTCCTCTCCTGCTTCAGACCCTCCAGCTGCATCTCTGTACAAAGAACAGGGAAATTAAGCAGTTGAATACCACCATCTGTATGCGCATCTTGTAATTTCTCTCACCTGCAGCCTCGAGCTCCTCAGCTAGTCCAGCAGCTTTATTCTCCAGTCCAGTTTTATGAGCCTCCAGAGTACAGCGATAGTTCTGCAGCTTCTGCAGATCGGCCTGTAATCGGAGTTTCTCTGTCCTTTTCCCTACTAAACGATCCTGTTAGCATACACATATTCCCCACATTAATGGAATCTTTTCTTTGTATATGTAAAACCTTTAGGCCAGGTTTCATTGACATGGCTTAGCTTAAACCAGGATTAGGCCATAGTTTATTCTGGAAATTTAAGTAATATTTATAAACATGCCTTTGAACAACATTACAGGTTTGCATTCTAAGACAAATATTACTTAAATCTCCAAAATATGTTTTAAGATCAGTCAATGCAAGTTTATTTGAAATAGCTCATATTTTCATTTTAGTTTAGTACTAGGCTTAAGCCTTGTCTATGAAACCGGGGGTAAATGTCCTGTTTCATGAAGGTGTTTGAGAGAAGTCCAGAGTGTGTAATTCACAGGGTTCACAAACTCATATTATCTTATTCTATAAATTTAAAAATGACGTGTGCAGACTCACAGTTTGGCTTTCTCTTTCAAGTCTCTCCACATGCTCCATCAGCATTGCATGTTTATCCTGCTGGGACTGTAACAGCGCCTCATCCACGTTGTACAGCTTCTCTGAGAGAATCCAGAAAACGTATTAACCATGAAACTGTACTTTGCATTAATGGAAGTATATATTTTGTAAGACTGGAGTTAATAAACATGTAAAAGACACATATTTAATTTTTATTATTATTATATAACCTAATAGTTATGTCTAATAACGAACTTTAGGCTAAAAGATTTATTTAAATAAAAACATATGCATGGATAAATTGAGATTAATACGATTTAAAACATGTAGTAAGAAAATACATTAATTGTTTACATTTTACTAAAATTTTGTACATAACAGTTGTTAAAGGATAATGCATCGGAAAAAAATTCTGTATCTGCTGCGGAAATTATATTTTGAAGAACACTGGTAACCAAACAGCTGCAGGATCTCACAGACTACAATAGTAATAATACCAGTTTACACTTTTGATCATTGGACTGCAACATGACTTACTCAGTTTATTAAGATAGTCGTCATCCTCATCGTCAAATGTATCTGCTCCCTGCATGAACTTGTTGTAGGTGTCAGAGCAGTACTCCATCAAGAGCTACAGTTAACACAGCACATATAGAACTCAGAAGAGTAAAACATAAAAATACTGCTGAAACTGTCAACTCTGAATTTTCAGCTCATTGGATACCTTGTTGTACTCTGCCCCTTCTTCTAGATCACCTTGTTCTTCTAAGAAGTCAGAGAACAGAAGTCCCTGCTCTCTCAGACCACTGAAGAGCTGCAGAGACCAAATCTACATGTCAGGCAATGCTACAATATTTCCATGTTGCATGTTATTGTCTGTTTACTGGCCAACGACAAAAAGAGCTCACTCCATATCAAAAGCAAAAGCTTATTTTAATCAGTCAATGCTGTCTACACTGGAGGAGTCCTCTTTGACTTCTGGCATACACTTTCAGCATTGGTGAGCATAAGAAACTTTTCAAAACAAAAAAATCTCAACCCCAAACATTTGAATTAGTGTAACATTTGCTTTAACATCCAGTGTAGAGAGCCTCATAAATTTCCACCGTGTGTATACAGTGCGATAAGGATTTGATTAAGCCCTTAACCACAAGCTCCATATTTTGTTGACCCTGGAACAACACTTAAATCCAAAAATTTAATCTTGACCATATCTCTCCACATAAACCTAACCCTACCCATGAGTAATGTCTTAAAGCAAGGAAATTAAAAATGAATGACCCTGCTGTACAAGCACCAAACAATGATTGGAAGCCAAAACTTCACAAAAATAAAAGGTTATTCATATCTGAATTAAATGGTTATTCATATCTGAAAGGCTAATCACTATGTTGTTCCAGGGTCAACAAAGATGACATATCATAACAGAATTTATATCATAATAGTTTTACAGGTCTGGAGAAGAGTCACCTTGACAGTGTCGATAAGCCAGATAAGAGCTCCAAGAGCCTGAGGCCAGGTGTGAGGAGCACCAATGGAATACATGGAGCTTTTTGAGAGTGCAAATGGGTATCTGAAATAAAACCATAACCATATCTTATTGATTAAGACAGATTGCAGGACGATCAAAGCATATTTCACATCAGACGACTATATTTTAACTGATTCGTACGGCATGTACTATTGAATTAATATTGTTGTGCTTTATCTTTTCATATTGTCATTACCCCAGATCTTTGAGCATTCTTGGGATCTCCTCCTCCACTTTGGCAGTGGGCATCTGAAAGGATGGTTCCAGTAAAGTGTAGATGAATTCGTATATCTTTAAAAACTCTTTTGTGGATGGAGACTGGAGAGACTTCACGGTGATGCTGCCTGGAAAGCCTTGCTCCACCAGGAACTAAAAATAACGAGAAAACATACTCATTGTGCCCAGGATTATTTTCTGCTCATGACTACATCGTTTTTTTTTTTTGACTGTCTAAAAAAAGATAAAAATAACCAGACCAATTACCATATTTACAGAGTGGATTCAACTTTATTCTTGATGTAAGATTGGGAACAGCCATTTCTCATTTTTACGGGACTGTTTTCCGGTGTCATCTGCGTCCAACTATTTTTAGCTGTACAAATAAAACTAATTTGGCTCCTAGATATTGCAAATTGGTTTGTCACACCTAATTATTTAAATTATCTTAATTATGAACACAGGTTTGTAGCACAAAGAGTTTAACCACTTAGTGCACATAGTTTTTCTTTTTATTTCCCTTGTTATTTTGTGCTGAACTGAACCCTGCAATATTCTTTTTATGAACACTTAATATCATACTTCACAAAGCTGCTTGATACACTGTTGGACAAAAGCTTTGTCATGTAGGGGTCTTGGATCCTTCATCTTCTCTGGGCCCCCATAAGACCCAAACATGCTGTTCCTCTGGCCACCCGGACCGATGCCTCTGTGGTGAGGTAGAGAGAAGTGAAGGCATAATACAATTACTAATTGAGATTTAAGAAAATGCTGTATGTCATCATAATTAAGGATTGAACAATCACAAATCACAAAATCGCACAACATTAGTTCAACTTGCACTGTCCGACTCACTTTCCAAAAAAACTTGTTCTTCTCTCAGATGTGGTAGACTGAGGTTTTGGTATGTTCAGCTTTCCAAAGACATTATCCTTACTGTAATGAAATCAAAGGCAATATGTTATATATACTATAATATACCACATGTATCCTGCTGAAAACATTTAGGCCAACAAAATCCCATCGGTGTGTGCCGAACAATACTTTCAAGTCATATAATCAAAAAATAAAAGGGTTGTACTTTTGAGGGGTGGCGTTGACAAGACTCATCCTGTGATCTGTCACACGCATGGGCATCTCACTGTATCTGCTGCTGGGTCGCCGACTCATTTTGACCTTTATAAACACCCCTTCACATATAGGACAGATAAATTACATTGTTGCCTTATTATATTTAATTTAATTTAACATTAAAGATTCGTAAGAGCTAGACTATTGTATATTAACTTATATAGCACGAATGTGTAAAAACAAAAGCACATACTAAATTCTCTAAACATTTTTCTAAGCAAAACTATACTGTAATTGTACTACGTGCCTAATGTGTTAGCAATATAAATATGTAGCTTGTGTGGAAAATAATCAATAAACACACAATGAAAGAGAAAAAACGCCAACAATCACCTAAAACTCTCGCGACAGAAAGTGAGAAATGTTACAAAATACATTAAATTGTGTAATTTAAACAACAAATGAATTACTTATGTTAGTAACGAAATAAGCAATACACAAATAACGGACACGGAACAACTAACTAAAACTCTCGAGACATAAATAAATGACAAATGTTACAAAACGAGTTCAATTGTGTTCATTTAACTGCTTCCCATGTTAGCAACGAATTAAATTAGAACAATACCTCCGATATAAACTGTAGCTGGACGACGATTCTGGGGTTACAATGAATGCTCCAAAAATATATTTCAGCATACCATATGTATACGATAAATACCTTGTATAGGGTTATATATTATATATACTGTACGCTACACTGGGATATATGTACTTCACTATATTAATATACTCTTCCGTCGATACTTCGGTTGGATTTCAAAAATTTCCGCGAATGCTGTTCAACGGATATCTTCGATTACGTCACAGCCTCCGTTTGAGCAGCTGAGCGCCGTACTGCCACCTGCTGGGGAGGCGGAGACGGCGCTGTGCATCGAGACTGAAGATCGGTACGCAATAAACATACTTTTAAGATTTAGGGATTCAGTTCCATCTTTTCGTTTTAAGATGACAATTATTCGTTGCTATACATATATTAAATAAATGACTGAGTCCACAGTATGTGTAAAACCTATTATTATTCAACAATTTCATAATTACAAAAAATAGGATTATCCAATGGCAAAAAAAGATCTTAAAAATGGTTAAAAGAGAATAAATAAAAATAAAAAGTCAAATAAAGATTAAGATGGAAGGGGCATCTTACTCTTAATACCACAACATGGCTAATTTAGAATAAATTTGAAGATTGTTCCGATTTTTATTATCTTCCATTGATAGCTTTGCGTTTTGTACTGATTTAAATCACATTTGATATCATAGGTTTGAGATCTTGCTGCCCTGTGCAGAGGTCAAAGAACACTTAAAATTTATATTTTACATGTCTTATTTAGATTTTTATCTTTTATCATCACAACACCAAGTACAGAGCACAATGTAAAATAAATTCTGAGATTGTTTATGCTGTTGTAGTTACCACTGTATTTAGCATTTACTACCATCATTTTATAAGATATCTTTTTTGTTCTAATTGCTCTTCTGTAAATAATTTTTTGTTATAATTGATCTTCTGTAAATGTAGTGGGGATATATGCCATTAACAGAACTATTGACCTACTTTACTGACATTGCATTACAACCTAAACGACAAATGATCAACATCCTCAAGTGACCGATTGATTTAATAAAAAAAAAAAAAAAAAAAAAAAAAAACATGAGGTGACAAAAATCTTTTTAATGAAAACTTCCAAGCATGACACATGTACACTACAGCAAATTACACACTCTTGGGTTTTAAGAACGGTGACCAATTAAGCCTGATGATTTTGCACCTCTGACTTATTTTATTCTTTTAATAAAATTAAAATAAAAACACAAAAGGAAGGGAATATAGAAATGTTTTTGAGCAATTTTAACAGTCCAAAAGTAGAAATTCTTTAAACATTTTCTTGAAGTAAAAAAGTATGCATCTCTCAATGCCCATTTACTCAGTTTAAGAGAATAAACATCTGAAATGTACACAAACAGTTTCCCTAAGTTAAAAGCAGCTAAAATTACACTGAAAAAAAATAGAAAAGGGCATAATGAAATAGTACAAACATATAAAAACAACCTTTAAGAGATTACAGAGAATAGATAATTAAGACCACTCTGTAAGATCAGTGCTTTACTTCCTCCTGGTGCGTCTGAGGGGAGCTGCCTCTGTAGGGACGTCTATTTCCTCTACTTTTTTCACACTCCTTCCTTTTCGAGTGGTGGTTCCTGTGTGAACAAAATGTTACCATTACACTCAACAGGTGAACAGTACAGCACAGCATGAATACAAATGAAAAAACATTATCACACATTCATAAACATAAAAACGCAGGTCTAAACTGTATAAAAGTTTAGACCTGTGACACTTAAGGCAACTAGCATCATTGCTTTAATCATCCTCAAACTATGAGATCAGGGCAGCAAGATATTTAGTACATAATCTGAAGGCTTTTACCAGACTGATGTGACCAATTCACTATGAGATGAAAGAGCTAAATCTGAAAAGAACCTTATCCACAATCCTAAACACACTACTTCATAGTCCCAAGTTGCACAGTCAGGTTCGACAAATGCTTTTTACTAAATCCCAAGATAATGTTCTTGAACTCTTCAGGAATACACACAGGACATCATTTACATTCTGCTTACCTGAAACAGACTCTTGAGCCTTAGCAGGTGCTGGATCTGGTTCCTGGGCTGTCCTTTTCTGTCCTCTTGCAGCTCGATTAGCAGTTTTCTTGGGAGTTGGCTCAGCCTTTTCTGGTTCAGCTGCAGATGTTTTGTCTTTGCTGGAGACCTCTGCTGTAACTTCAGCGCTGTTGGCTACTCTGCCTCTTCTCTTCGGCAAAGGTTCTTTATTTACGGACTCATCCGGCACCTCAATCCGTTTCCTTTTGAGGGGAGTCGATGTCTTGCTCTCTGTGACCTCTGATTTAGGTGCAGAGGGAGCCACTGCCTTTCCTCTTCTCAATGGCTTGACCTTTTCATGAGCTGCATCTTGAGAGTCTTCAACAGGAGGTTCTTCTTTTTTTGCTCCCCTCCCTCTGCGTCCTCTAGGTGGCAGATCAGCTGCTTGATTAGATTCTGTGGAAGCTGTCTCAGCTGGTAATTTACCTGATCTTTTGGATTTCTTCAGCGGTGGTTCTTTTACATCTGTACAGTTTTCAATATCTTTACAGACGACCAAATCTGTGCTCCAGTTAACCATTTTTGAGGGTTTCATATCATTTGTTTCCTCAGCTGTAGCAGATTCTTTGATTGGGTTTTTAGGGATGTCCTTAGTCGAATCCTTCTGTTTTTTGCCACGGCTTCCTCTTTCCACTTTCTCCAGTGCAACAACTGTTGTATTTTCAACAGCAACAAGTTCAGAATCTGCTTGACTCATGGTATTTTCTTCTTTCTTTGAATTAGGTGCTTTTGCCGTTCTCCTGGTATGTTTAACAGGCTTAACTGGCTCTTCTGATAAAGCCACATCCTCAGTAACCTCAGTCTCTGCCTTGACAACTGCTTTACGTGCACGGCTGGACACCACAGCGACTGATGGTGCAGGGTCTGCAACAGCCCGCCGGCCTCTTTTGACAGAAACATCTGCCACCGTTTCAGATTCCTTTGCAATAATTGCCCTTTTTCGACCAGATTTCACAACAGGGGTCTCTGCTTGTTCAACAGGGCTGACAATGTTCTCCTCAATCTCAACTGAAATGGTTACCTTTGACTGCTTTGTCTTCCTGTTCCCCCTCACAGATTTTGCCACCGTTTCAGTGTGTTCTTCAGTCACAGGTAAATGTGTGCTGGTGTCTACAGCAGGTTGGTCAACAACCTCTTCAGCTGTTTCTGGTTTCTGTTGTTTGGCCTTTCTTCCTCTGCCAGACTTCACAAGTGTTTGAGGGTCCTCTTTATGGTCAACATCTACCTCTGACACAGCTCTGGAAACGACAGTAGAATCATCCTCCAATGGCTCATCCATGACAATTTCTTTTTTACCTTTCCTTCCCCGCCCTGACTTTGCCACAGGGGTCAGTGGCTTCTCAGCCACTACAAGAGCAGAAGTGCTTGAAATTTCGTTTTCCAAACCAGGGGTTGGCTTGGTTTTCAAGTGTTCCCTCTTTGCTAGTCTACCTCTCCTCGCTCTAGTTGCAGAGACAGCCTCAGTACCTAGTGAAGTCAACTTGACATCACCTGGTTCAACAGCATTTTCTTCAAAAACAATTTCAGTTGGTTTCTGTTCAAGTTCTTCTGAAGGCTGGCTTTCTACTTTGTCCACCTTCTTTCTCCTCCCAGGCTTCACAACAGGAGCTTGAACCTGCTCTTCCCTGGCATTGGCACACTGTGGGTCAACAGCACTTGCATCAATAGTGGGCACAACTGCAGCAACAGTATCATCTTGTTTAGCTTTCCTTCCTTTCCTGGTTTTGGTGACGACAGGCAGGCTGTCTGGTATCGCAGTATTTATGGACTCTGCAAGTACTTGGGAAGCCTCAGTATTCTTTACCTCTTCTTCCACAAAGCTGTGCTTGGGAACTCTACCACGGGCTGATTTTCTGACTGGGCTAGCAGCCATTTCTGGAACTTCAAGAAGTTTCTTGCCTCTTCTTCCCCTGGTAGGGCTAGCAGGAATGGGACTACTCATATTTTCCTCTTCAATTAATGCCAACACAGCAGGCGCTTTGGCCATTTCGTTTTTGGATTTCTGTGCTGCTCTTCCTCGAGTGCCACGCTGAATTTTGTTTGCAGGTGGAGATTTGATTAGCTCTTCTTGCTCAGCAGTGGATGAAGCTGAGGTAGTTTCAACTGGTGTGTTGGTATTATCAGATACACAACCAGGTTCTTCTGACTGCTCCTGGGTTTTCTCATCTGCCCCAGAAGAAAATGCATCAGTAGATTCAACCGAAACTGACTCTTCATGGTGTACTTCCTGGGAAATTACAGTCTCAACGTCTTGATCGCTCTGATTAGATTCAACCTCTTTCATGCACTGGAGATCCACAGATTTTACAACTTCAGTCTCCAGGGTTTCAACTGGACAAACATTTTCTTTGTCACATTCCTCATCCAAACCTACAAGTAAAGACAACTCCATTTAGTAATCCATGTAGTTAACAATCTTAAATGCCTAAAATATACATTTTAAAACTAAAAACAAATTAGATGACAATAAAAGTGTATCACACTGATTTAACTCACCTTCAACTGGCGTGAATGCAGAGACAATTTCCACTGGTTCTTGTGTCTAAAATATCCAAAATAAAAAAAGGTTTAAATGATATTTGAAAAAAGGAAAAAAAACAAACAAACATTTACCTTTAAAAAAAAAAAAAAAAAATGAATGAATGCAAACATTAGGTTTACAGTTTTGGTAACATCTCTTTAAAAGGCAATATGACAAAACTATGAGAAAACATGGTATGGGTGTTTAATTGGGTAACATTTACCTCAGTAAGCTCAGTCACTTTACTTTCAGTTGTCAGATAAGAGCTCTTCTCTGTTTCCAGTTCTTTAAGCCCAGTTGAATCCTGTGCCACTACTTCAATTTCTTCAGGGGTCTTCATCAGGTCACCGATACCAAGCTGACTGCTAACAGGATCTCCTTTTTGCTTGGGAGTCTGCATTAACTGCTTTAAACCAGAGAAGTCTTCTACAGGTTCAACTTTCTCTTTGGGAGTCTGCATCAGCCTTTGTACACCCATTTGATCTTCAACTGGTTCTCCTTTGTGTTTAGGGGTCTTCATCAGATGTTGAACACCTGTTAGGTCCTCTTCAACTTGATTTCTCTTCTGCTTAGGCGTCTTCACCAAACGTTTTAGCCCCAACTTATTCTCCACCATAGCTCCCTTTATTTTTGGTGTTTTCATCAGTTCTTTTACACCAGTCAGGTCTTCGTGTTGCTCAGTTTTTTCTATGGGTGTTCTCATAAGCCTCTGTAGACCAGCTGCGCAGAGTACAGGATTGTTCTTCTCTTTTAGGGTCTGCATCACTCTTTTCACCCCAACCATGTCTTCTACTGGAGCTCCCCTGTATTTGGGAGTCTTCAGAAGTTCTTTAACACCTTCTAGACTTTGATCCTGAGAAGGTTTACATTCCTTGGGGGTCTTAAGCAGTTTTCCTCTTAAGTCCTCAATTGGTTCAGCTTTCTGTTTAGGTGTCTTCATGATTCGCTTGACTCCAGTGAGGCACGAGGATGGTGCAGCTTTCTGTTGGGGGGTTTTGACTTCTGCTTCAGGTGCAGCCTCCTCTTCCTCCATTTCTACATCAGATGGCATCTCTACATTTGGAATTATGTCATGACAATTTGCCTCATTTGAGTTTTGAGGGAGCTGAGAAAGACCTTCATCTTCCAACAAGCTACCATCCTGGTTCTCCAGAAAAAGTCGTGTCACTGCTTCATTGTTGTAGCAACCACGTTTGGCAGTTGAGACCACACTTAACGGTGACACAATCATCTCACCTGTGTGGGAAATGAGAAGCAAGTGCATGAAAAATCAGCTATATTAAAACTACACACTGTAGATCATTTGTTATACAAATCTGAAACATGTACCTGATTCTTCTGGTGTTTTCATCACAGAAATCTCATCTAGAGGAATATCTGGACATTCGTTATTCACAGGAACTCTATTCATAGACCTGATGTTGGCTGGTGTTTTGAAAATCTCTGCAACACCTAACATTACACACAAAAAAAACTGAATTTGAACCAACAATCTCAAACATGAATTGCATACATTGTTTTCTTCAACACTAAACAAACCTGTCAAGTCCTCATCCATTTTCATGTCTTTCTTAAATAGTGCTATGTTTGGCACTATTTTAGGTGCAGCACCAACAGACTGGTTAGTCCTCAGTTGGGCTTTGCCAACAACAACGGTGATTGGTGATGCTGCATGCCCAGTGCTGACGTCATCTTTCAGCCTCCTTGCAGGTGTCTGAACAAGTAACCCACAGTTAAAAAACAAATTAATGAACCATTAACTGAATAAAAACTAACAGAAATTTGTGTTTTTATTCAGAATAAAAACCTTTATTTTGAAACAGAATCTTTTTCATTTTACCTTGGGTTTTGGCACTGCAGTTCTCTTCACTATACTGCTCTTCGTAGTTTTTTTCTTGGTTATAACTTCAGGTTGAGGTTTAATCTGACCAAACTTCACAATATCAGCCCAAGAGGTCAACACTTAAAAAAAGAAAAAAGAAAAAAAAGTGAATATTTACACCAATGTAAAATTTAGTATTCTTAACAGGAAATCACTGACATACAGTTTAAATGTTTCACCTCTGAGATTAGCCCGTGATGCTCCACTGCGTCTCGAACGCATGACATCTAATGCACTTTTAATTGCACTTTTGGGTGTTTTTCTTGCGGAGGACTTCATGCTCTTCCTCCTTAAAGGTATCTTTGGTGTTACACATTTCTGGGGCACGTCTTCTACAATGCTTGACTGTGGTTCGGGCTTGTCCCCCTGGTCCTGGATAGGTGATGGAGTACTAATACGAGAAACTGAAAATCGCCCTTGTACCCTAGGTGTCTCATTTATAGACATGTCACCCACAACCTCAATTGCTGACGCTGAAGCTCGCTTAGCAGATGGTGACTTTTGAAGTTTAGGTGATGGAGTTTTAGCTTTGGTACTCGGTGACCTTTTTGCAGGAGATGGAGTTTTAGCCTTTGCACTTGGTGATTTTTTACCAGGTGACGGAGTTTTCGCTGGAGATGCCCTTTGTTTGGGTGATGCTCTTGTTGGGGAACTCTTTTGAGCCTCCGGAAAGGTTTCTGCAAGTCGAAGGGCCTAAAAAAATAAAAACAATTATAAAAAAAAAAAACTGGGGACTGGAGTAAAAGACTTCAGAAGTTTTAAAAATTTAAGTAAAAAAAAAAAAAAAAAGTTTTATGCATTACCATAAGACCCATGGTGGATGCTCGTCGTAGAAGAGATTGTGGTTTTTGGCAAAGACCCAAACTGCGTCGTGGGGTTGCTCCACGCTGAAGAGGGGAATTTGGAGGCAGGCGTTTATCAAACAGCTCTGGGCTTAACTGACCACCAAAGGACACTCGCTTTTTCTTTGATTTTGGAATGGATACTTTTCCAGATTTAACACCGTCACATTGCTTGTTAACCGAAGTGTCATCTGTAGGACAAATCAGAAGTATGATGAATGACATACTTGCAACCCTTTCCTAAATGACATAGTGAATTAAGCAATAGCAAATTTTTTAATGGGTTAAAAATTCATTCATAAGAAAAATAAGCCAGCTCACCTTGCTTAATAGCTGACGTGCTAGCTGTAATTTCAGGCAGGACATTTTGGACTTGAAACCTTTTGCCAGCATTTGCTCTCGGAGATGTTCTTGGTGACATTTTCACTTCAGTGTTTTTATCCTCAGAACTTGGAGTCTGAGGCTGGGCCGGAGGTATTTGATGAGCAAGGCTCCGATTCTCTAATCCACCACTTCTCCTTCCTTTTGGGGATTTAGGAGTTCTCTCTTCAGGCTGTGGAACTAAGAGAACCTGCTGGGCTACCTCACCAGCAGTGAACTTCTGAGGTGTTTTCGAAGGGGTTTTCTTCTTCTGGGAGACAGGAGTTACATTTTTCTCCATCAGTGTGGGTGTACTGGACCCTACAGATGGCATATCGTCAGTGGCTTTTTCCTTCACATTTGCATTCATTGAACTCTGAGGGATAGCTGGTCCAGTCGTATATTCAAAATTGGCTTTTGAGGATCTTCGCTTCTTGGTAGATAGGGTTGGGACTGGTATCGGACTGCTTTTAACATCTGCGGCAAGAACTTTCTTGTGACCAACCTGAGGTCTTGCAAGAGGTGTTTTTGGTAGCTCTGACTTCCATGGTGATTTTGCAGTAAGGTCCTGTTTGACCATTTGGTACAGCTCACAAAAAGGTGACATACTGTCCTTTTTGAGTTTGCCGCCTTCTGGTTCAGTTTCAACAGTTTGTTCCACAGATGGTGGCAAATTTGACCCATCTTTTAAACAAGTGTCTGTAAATACAGTACAAACAAGCATTAATATGAAACCATATTTCAAAAACAATTATTTTACTGCTACTTCTAACAGAACATTAACAGAATAAAGCCTCAAATTTCATTTTCACTAACCAAACGAGTGCTCTGACTTCCTCTTGTCCACAAGAACAGGTGTGCCTTTTTCCTGCTGCTCTTGCAAAGCCTTTAGGGAAAAAAGAACCAAAATTCTTAAGTGATAAATGAATAACAAACAAAAATACAACTCATCTCTCTTGCAAGACTCGCATAAAGCACACACCTGAACTGCTTTTTCTTTTCCAGGTGTGGACAGCTGCTTCTTTGGTGTCTTAGGGGGTGGGTACTCGAACCTGAAATTGATCATAAACTACATAAAACAAATTCTACCAAACAAGGATTGGCCCAAAAAGATTTTTACAGCATAAAAATAGTAGCGATGAACATCTGACCCACCTGAAAGAACGATCAATGATTGTGATGACATCACCATGCTTTAAACGTTCTGATTGATTAAGAACTTGTCCGTTAATACAGGTGGGGTTCACAGAGCTCAAATTGGTCAAAATGAGCTTTAACAAAAGATACAAAATCAATCAAATAAATTCCTTTGTGGAAAGACAATTTTAAAACTAAACTTAGTTTAACAACAATATAATTACCTCCTTGTTCTCATTCAGCTCAATTTTACAGTGCTCTTTAGACACATGTGGCAGCTGAATCCTAATATCACAGTCCAGTTTCCTAAAACAGTAAAAAGAGTCCAAATTAAAACCCATTTGCCTTGCCTGGTGAATATGCAATATGATGTGAGATATGATACGTGGTGCAAGGCAATCAGGTTTCACTACACATGACATTACTCAAATATACACCATTACTCACTATAGCCAAAAATGATGCATTTAAGTTTTCCTTAAATTCTACACACTAAAACAAGCACATTTAATGTCACAAGTTTTACATTATTTCACATTGGCCGTTCAATTAAAATGGCAGTTTCACGTTATTTTCCTGTAATTTATTTTTGTGTTAAATTTCTATTAACAAGCACAATATTGTTGCGTAAGTTTTTGTGATACTAGTTTGCACTCGTTTGTCACAAATATGCATAGAAATGTAAAAAAAATACTTATAGCAGGTAATTTTGTCAACCACTCAACACTGGCAACAACTGAGACAACCACAGGCTATTTTGAATAACAACTATAATTTTGATAAATAGACACAAATAGGACTCAAGTATAAGTCTCAGGCTCTATACAATGATCACAAATGCATGTCGTTTAGAGTAACGCATTCTGATTGGCTAGAGTGACTGACTGCGTCAACTTTGACAATGAAAAGCCCGCCCGGCATCAAAGGAGCAGTAAAGTTAAAGCGGGTGTTCCAAACATGTACAGTTCTTTGCATCGATTGCAATTAAGAAAACATTTGTAACCAAATGTTTAAGTTTTTAAAGCAAGTGCGATTCAGCTTCATTTGAAGCGATTGTCTTGCATTCGTAATATTACGTTAGTGGCCTTATGTATTGTTTTTCCATCCGCCTCGCTCTATGTACTTGGGAGTATTTTAAATAAAAACCTTAGCCATGTAACGTTAAGCCATGATTATAAAAAGAGTGTTACTGACCTTCCGAACAAACAGGACGCCGTGAGTGGAAATTCAGTACCATCTCCTCCATTTCTCTTGATCACCACGATCTTCCCAAGCAAAGGCATTTTAAAACAACTTACCTTGTTTAGCAAACACAAAAGACAAAAAAATACAAATCAACAACGTGGAACAACCTCGCGAACGGTGTGAATTTTCATCGACGTAAATGCAATGTTTTACTGTAAGTTTAATGTAAATCTTAATCGAATATCATCCTCTGATATTAAATACAATATGCTACACAATGAACACCGTCTTAATGTTCTGTTTTAACGCATAATTTCAATACATTTTGCGTTTACATTCACAACTGACGACACGAGATCACCACATGGCCAAAGACATTTAAAACACTACATAACAGACAAAAAGAACAAGAAAAAAGCCATTTACTAGTTTAGAGCCCGAGTGGAATCAAACGTTGCCAACAATATTTATGACCATGCTCATTGAAAATACTGTTAGATTTTAGTTATTTTTAACTACACATCTGGCCATAGCAGCGTGACAATAATGTTTGAGAAGTTTAAATCCCTGAAAATAAAATAACCAGGGATTTACCTGAGGCTGCGTATATCAAAGCGATAAAATATATTCCATCGATGTCAAACCCTGGCTTTTAAACCCAGTTTAATCCAGCATTAAGAGTATTGTCCCAGTCGCTCCTACCGTTACTAACTCAGACTACAACCAAACATCAGCACACCGTGTCCATCGACACAGGCAGCGCGTGCTTCCGTCTTGACTAAAAGCATATATCCCTCCGCAAAAATTCAAAACATCTACTTGTTATTTACTTAATATAATGCAATATGCATAATAGATGGAACCAGCTAATTTGAGCCTTGTTAAAAGGTTATTTTAGCGTCTAATGCATTATAAAAGTGAAGGACTACTTTCTTTGGCAATCTGCGGAGGGATATTCGACGGATAACTACCAGTGTTTGAAAACTATTCAAAATTCCGCGCGAAGGCTTCTGGTTGGCCAGAAGAAATACTTGATACTTTTCATAGCCAATTGGATTTTGTATTGACGTAACGCGACAGAAAAGGTGGCCAATTAAATCGCGTTAAATGTGGAATTGCTCTTTTAAACTAGAAACGATCCCGCCCCGGTCACCCGGCGGGCTGTGCAAAGACGTGATGAGAAAGAAGGCTGCGGGAAATTAATTATTGATTATGACAAACTGTCTAAGTGCCTTACTATAATTTATATTATAATTACAATACTTAGTTTTTTCCTACTTATTTTGTGAATATTGTATTATTTACGGGTTAATAAACACGTTGTTGTGTACAACGGGAGTAAAAGATATACACATTTATATCACATAAATGACTTACCTGTGTACAGTACAGAACATTAGCAGGGGTAAATATAATTTGTTACATTGCAAAATACTCAGAAAAGGCAAGCATCAGTACTAATTCTATTGTAATTAGCATACCTATATGTGTTTATGGTACTTTTGTATACAAGTTAAAGGCTTTTTTTACAGTCAGAATTTCACTCCAACATTAATTCTTGGGGCAGAACTTAGCAAGTAGGTACTATAAGCCTCTATAATGCATAGTCACAAAAAATTTCCTTTATTGATCTAAAATGCTGCCTGCATTTGTATTAATAATAATAACAATCAAGTATTAATAGACTTTTTAAATACCAAAAGGCTCATTGCCATGTTTTAGAAAAAAGTAAAAAGAAAGGCCGACCATAGCTCATTGGTTAACAGAAATATCTTTACGCATTATAATGAAAAAGGATAAAGAAGCTTCATTGAAGAAAATCTGACCTTTTTTTTATTATTTATTGCACGGGTATTAAAATATATTTGCATTATATTAACCCTTTACAATTGCGGCTGTTATTGTTTGCAATTGATTGTTAAACTCTAAACTCTAACACTTCTTATGTAATATGAGCTCCTGATGTCAAAATAACTATTTATTGAATGTAGCAATAAAGCCGAGATCACTTCCCCCTGTACTTTCTAATAGTGCAAAACTGCTAGTTTGAACCATTTTTTTCTGATAATTTTTGTCCCATTGGCTGCAGGTGTCTTTCTTGGAAGTTCAAGTCCAAAGTTCACTCAAGTTCATCATCGCTATCCAATGGAGAGCACCACAGGCTCCTGTATTAAAACATACTGATCATTGTTATAGCTATACATCATATTTTTGAATGAAATATCACAATGTTATTTAGCATTAAGCTAGAACTACCTCAAAAGCTACCCTAAACAAATTGCAGGTCATGCAAAACTCATCACCTTAAAACTAATTCAAGGTGGCTTTTACTTCATATATTATTTTATTTTTGCTTTAAGATGTACATTTAAAAACACTGTAAAAATAAAGATTCTTATTATAGATCCACTGAACGTCCTTGCCATGATTGAAATTCAACATTTTTAGTAATAATGATAATTCCAATCTTATACGATTTATTGTTTCTTGGCATTCATTTATGTGCAGTGGTGTCTCGATATAAACTACAAAACAACATAAAATGAATGCGTAATACAAGACTTTTTAAAAATGGTTTATTGTTTTTTTCTTTGTAATCTTGTTCTCATTTGAAAATAGCCAGCAAAAATTATCACGCTCACTTCTGCACTCCTTGATTATGATGAATTATGAAAGCTTTTTGACAATCAAAACAGAACAGGTTAAAACTCACAGCAACATCTTCGACATCAGATCTAACGATACAAGCAAATTAATTTTACAGAAGTAAAACCAATCATCAGTAACGTCATTTTTAACAGTCACAACATGTTTATTAAAGAAACATCCAGTTTTCCTTTTGGAAACAAGAAAAAGAAATTATTGATAGGTAATGCACGCATTCCCATGAAGCAACCTGAACAGGCGGCAGACACTGTGCATCTATTCTTAATGAAAAATTAACCAGGATAGTATGTGTATTTAGCACCTCATTATATCCCTGATCTGGAATCAGCGTATGCCCTTGTTACATTCATTAGAAAACTGATCCAATATCAAAATTATTTCTCTTCAAGTCAAAGGGACCCAAGGAAAACATAAGGCATTGAAAACAGCATGTAAACAGGGGCTGGGTGCACAATAAGAACCGTGTTCATGCTTTTTTTTTGTACACCAGCACTTTCATTCTTCCATCATAGACCATGCTTCCTCTGCTTTCATGTAGTACTGATTGGCCAGTCTGCCCTTCATGGCCTCCATAGCGGCATCAGCAGCCTCGGTGAAAAGATCACCTACAAAATTTAAAGGCATCATAACTCACTAACACATACAATTCCAATGTAAAATGTTAGAATAAATTCAGGACACGTTAAGAAACCTGAAATGCCAATTTTAATTAAAATGTAAACTATGTAAAACTATGTCATTTGAAATAAACTACAATTTAATTTTTTTCTTTTACATTTTACTTTTACTAATTATTTAAAAAGTCACAGGACAGAGTTCAATCTCTTTCTTGGCTCATTTTATCCATAAAAAGAAAACTAATAATTATTTTTTGACTTTCAGCCTTATACATTACTTATATATGATTAAATACATGTTGTTTGGGTTTGGTAAAGTGTTCTTGGGAATAATTCGTAACACAGTGTAATCCTTTAATGCTTTAGCTCATGGGTTTCCCTGCATGAGATACACTGACCTGCTCTTTGGGGGTCTGCATCCAGGTCGTGTCCTCCCTCCTGGTACATCTCAGCCAATCGTGCCAAAAGAAGGTAGCGTGGTTCATCCTTTATCCCGTCGAACTCTCCCCCTTCGTCGTAGTCTGTCATCTTAAGGGCAGAGTCATACCAGTGCACGGCGTGTTTCCAGTCCATGACCCTGCATTTCAAAATCCAAAACAAAAACCTTTAGCTCCAAACGCATCTCGGCCCAACAAGACAAAAATGTAACATTGAGTTTCCCACCTATCAGAAGGGAGGCTCAAACCCGTGTCAAACGCTCGTGCAACTAGGATCATACTAGGCCGGTCTCCTGCCTCAGCGGCCTGCAGCAGAAAGCGGAAACCCTTCTTGCTGTTTTCTTCAGATGCCTGAGATGAAACAAGACATGACAGAGGAAGCACAACCAGGACCACTAAAACAATGTAATTAGGAACCACAACAAGGTAATTAGGAAAAAGCAAGCACCTCTAATTCGATCTCTGGTAGAATGTGATGTGGGAGCTGAAGGTAACATTGGCCAAGGGCAACTATAGCCTCAAGCTCCCCACACATGGCAGCCCTTTCCAAATGGTACATCGCAGAAATCTGGTCCCACGGTGCATCCTTCTCACAGAAGCGCCCGGCCTCGTGGTAGCGAACCATGGCAAGATGAACCTTCAAGGAAAAGTTTACACAAAAAAGAACATTTTGTATTCATCCACTTACCCTTGTGTCATTCAAAACCCATTTTGTTCACCTTAAACTAAAATGAAGAAAAACTAGTCTCTTTTGACAAAATCTTGGAGATCAAAGAGGTCATTGTACAAATAATCCAAAAATGAATCGATCTGTTTAATTCAAGCCTCATGTAGAGATACAATTGCTTTATATGATGAACACATTTAATGTAGGGTCAACTTTCATTAACCATCTTTAACAATGACGAGACATACATAAAGCTTATATGTTTATTCTAGTTTATTCAAGCTAAATTAAATCAGTTTATGAAGTAAATCTCTTCCGAATGTTTTAAATAAGCTTGGCTCATATGGATTGGATTTACACCACCTTTGAGATCTTTAAAGTTTTGGTTGCGTAGGCTTTGATTGAAGTGACGATAACATGTCTTTTTTAAAATAACCTAATTTGTGTTTCAAAGACATCTTATGGGTATGATAAGGTATGTATGATATTTGTCAGCTAGTTACAAGAACAAGTTTAAAAGACATTTCTTACCTTGCCCAGGATGGATTTACCAATCTTCCTTTCAAGAAGCATAGTGTTAAGTCTCTCTACTTCCATTGCCACACAAGAGGGTCTATGTATGTGGGAGCGAGACGAATGGTAAAAACTCCATTTTTCTTCTGTGAGCTGAGAGACACAACAAAAAAGTAGATCACTGAGCACCCAAAGTAATAATTGAGCCAAATTAGACTAGTCTAATGTCCAAAACTCAACTGCTTTTTTGGCCAAGACCAAGTTATGTATATTATGTATAAGCTATGACAATATAGCTTAAAATATTGGTCAGCTGTGATGTCAAATACAGTGGATAGGTCATCTGTGAATTGTTTTGTTAATGAAAACAATGTTTTTATATGCAACCGCTGTATTGTTTTAATTTTTTTCTCTTAAATATAAAACATTTCTATAAGAAGCAGTAGAGCCGTGAATCTATGAGGTAAACCACAAAAACACTTCCATATTGCTTTAAAAAAGCAACGCATGCAGGAAAATCACATGCAGGGTTCCCACACATTTTGACTTCTCTAGTTGTTCATGAATACTAGGAATTTTGAAAGTAATTTATTAAGATTTCACAGCAACTACGGAAATGTCCATGAGTTTTACACGCCAATTAACTTGGGAACCCTACATATGGGTTTACAGTATGGCAAAGGAGAGCTTGCCACCAGTTAGAGTATGAATGTGAGATGAGATAAAGGTTAGAGTTTAGACAAAAGAAGAAAGAGATTAAAAGGTTTAGATAACTGGTGGATCACAGGACGGCACCACTCTAAATTAATGATCTATGAGAAGAAAACAGATTAGGAATCAATGGGTGATGGGTGACTATCATGATTAGATACAGGGAGTTTATCAATAGTTTCGTAGTTACCCGACGAACACTGTCCTCATCCGATTCTGAGTAATGTCTGTTGTAGAAAGGACGTCCCTAGACGATGATGTAAAAACCTACCATCACATATCTCAGGAGCCCAAACATTATTAATGCTGCATTTAAAGGGACAGTTGACCCAAAAATGAAGATTCTGTCAATAATTCGTTACAAATCAATCTATTTCTGATATTTCGAGACAGCAAAGATCCTTCCATGTTCAAGGTCCAGAAACGTAGCATAGTTAAAATAGTAATTCTACGAAGCTATGAGAATGCCGTTTGAATACAAAGAAAACAGAAATAATGATTTTATTCAACAATTCATCTCCACTGCATCACCATAGAGCCATTTTGGCTAGTATCACATACATAAACAACATATGCAACATATGTACGTGGATACGTTGGTTCGGTTCAGATTAAACCTTAAACAATATAAACAGTGTATCTGCATACGGTGCTGCTGACACAGAAGAGCATGCGTTGTTTACATAAGTGATACTCTCCAAAATAGAGCTAGGGTGACACAGATGAGATGAATTGTTGAAAGCCATTATTTTTGTTTACTTTGCATACAAAACGTATTCTCGTAGCTTCATAAAATTGCTGTCTATGGAGTCAGAAAGCTCTCAGAATCCATCAGATCCATCAAATATATTACGTTGAGAAGATGAAAAAACATCTTGGAACGACATGAGAGTGAGTAATAATGACAGAATTCTCATTTTTGGGTCAACTATGCCTTTAAAGGGGACACTCCACTATTTTTGAAAATAGGCTAATTTTCCAACTCTCCTAGAATTAAACAGTTGATTTTTACAGTTTTAAAATCCATTCAGCCAATCTCTGGCAGAGCACCTTTAGCTGCAGCTTAGCATAGATCATTGAATCTTATTAGACCATTCGGATCCCGCTCAAAATATTTACAGGCGGTGTGTAAGCTCCTAGACATATCAGCCTAGAAAATCGCAACGGTTAATTTTGCGTCATCCTTAATTCACAATGTAACTACAGAAGAGTCAAGTTTTAAATAGGAAAAATAGAGAAACTCTTTGGTCATTTTTGAGCGTGATGCTAACGGTCTAATCAGATTCAATGATCTATGCTAAGCTGCAGCTAAAAGTGCTCCTGCCAGTCCCGGAGACTGTCTGAATGGATTCAAAAATAGTAAAACTCAACTGTTCAACTCTAGGGGAGTTGGAAAATGAGACAAAAATAGTGGAGTGTTCCTTTAAGCATAGCACACAACAACAAGAGGTTTATAACAGAAAGGAAACACCGCTGGGGGAGTAACAAAAAAAAAAGCAATTAGCTTCTAATTTCTTATTTAAATTAAACATACAACATTTTTTGTTTAGTTTAAAATATACTGTATTTTTTGTTGTTGTTTTTTTTTAATCTGACACCCTCAAAGAAATGGCTCAAAAACCCTCACTTTTTTGTGCCAGATACAAATAAAGTTGTGATTAATATATAATATATAACAGAATATTCATATTTTTATTTGCATTGCATAACCAGCTAATAATCTGTACCTGACTGTGATGTTCAACTGAGTCTCCTTCACTGCGTTTCTCACTGGGATATCCACTGTCTCCTCCATTCTCTGAGTCCTGTGAATGCATTGCTGCTAAAATCAACTTACATTTTCACTAAATATTGTTTAATTTTAATGTCACTCTTAATGGTGGATGTAGAGTCTTCTTCATAAACTAACCTTGTGATCTGCGTTAGCCCGATGTGCCTCATTCATTTCATTTATAAATGACCAGCCTGTAAACACACATAAACAGAAAGATGTAGTAATAGTGACGTGAATGAAATTAATGCTTAATTGTCTAAAAACTAAATATAAACGCAGTGCTAAATCTATATTAACCTGACATATGAAAACAAGATTTACATTTCAGCTGACAAGTATGAGGATGAAATTAGCAAAAAAAATTTAATTGAACAAAATAAGTAGTACTACGAATTAGTTAATACCGTTATATAAAATTACTTTGATAGTTTTGATATTTCAAACGATTATATACTCCACTATAGCCTAATCTATGCAAGTAAGGATGAGTGTGCTTGTAATACTAAACAATACTCAAAACAATAGGTTGGTGCACACTGGCCCACGTTACCTAGCAACTTCAACATCAGCTAATTAATATTCATGAAGTAAGCCAAAAGCAGTGCAACACACTCTAAAAACACAATTATGCATTAGGGAAAACAAACCCTTACTACTATAGTTACCTTTCTTTGGGGAAGTTTAAATGTGCCTATATTTAGACCCACTGCTGCAGAAATTCTTGTTTAGAGGAACCCTTATTTTTACCTTAGTTTTCTGTTATCCATATTGGTAACAAAATACAAAAGGATGCTTCTGGATTTTTTGCTTTATAAGTATAAAAAACATCATAATCATTTAAGCATTTGTAGTACAACATTCTGTCTAAAAATACCCAAAAGCACTGAATATTTATCTTTGTTTGCTTAATGAAAAGAACTGGTAATTTTAGTAACATCACAACCAGCCAGTCGAAGGACCACTTAAGTTCTCGGCCAGCTGACGATAAGTGGAAGGACGTCTTGTACTTTATTGTACAAATGTTTATATTTTAAAAAGTGTTTCCAGATGGTTGCAACATCCTGACAGACCACAAACATTTTTTTCCTATCATGGAAGTCAATGGTGACCCAAAGCTGCTCACTATTGATTTACTACAGGTATACAGTTTTTTAAAACCCACTTTTTAGCCTTTTAGTCTTTTCCCATTCAAGTAGGTGGCAATTGTATGCTTGCCACCTACATAGAAAATATCTGCCACTGACTTGATGAGGTTTGGTTAAAAGGGATTACTATTCTCGCATAGTACCGGGTTAGTATAGAATTACCCATGGGTGATCGGCCTACAGAGATGCCCATACTAAGTGGAGAACAGGGAACCGAGTCTGTGTCACTGCTTTCATCAACCGAGGATGTCTCAGAGAGCCGGGAGAGGAGCACAGGCATGTGGCCGAGAGAGGTCGTCCGAACCCTGGGCGAACCACAATGCTCTTCACATCCACGGAGGACAGTATGAGCTGACTGCTGCTTAGAAAAAAGCATTTATTTAGAAAACCTCCAGAAATTATTTGACAATTGCAACAGATTGCAAATGTTATCAAATCCACCACAGTTAGTTAACAATACTTTTAAAAACACACCCAAGTCAGTAGTTCCAGTTATTAAAAAAAACCTATATACTTAAATTAACTATCAGAACCAAAATATAATATTTAGTTTTTTTTATCATGGATTTAAGGTAACAAATATTTGTTTTTATAAAATATTTGTTAAATTTAAAATCTTTTTTTTATTCTACAACATAAAATACATTAGTAACACCTGCTTTTAATAAGTAATACATATTTCACTTCAGACAAAAAAATATTTTCAAGTGCTACAGTGCTTTTTTTTATTTTACAATTTTTTAAACCTTTCGATCACACTGTTATGTGTTTATGTCTAATCTTTTCTTGACTTTATCAGTATTTTAATATATCTTGCAAATGACCTATGAACTAAGGTTCTTAACGTGGGAACTAAATGTACTCTCCGACTTTAAATATACAATCACAAGGAATTGTTTATTACATACAATCTGTACCAATATCATGGACCATAAGCCTCATCTGACCACTGAGTGTAGTTTGGGTTTCTTCTCGGTGCTTCCTAATATAAAGGTTGTCATGTCTTTTCACATTCAGTTTAAAAGGGTTTTTCTTCATTAGTAAAATGCAATTTTACAGAAGTTGAATCATGAATGTAAAATTCTGTCATCATCATCTGTCATCTCACCCACAAATAGTTCACGTGATTGAGGCGTAGGTCATCTATAGCCTGTGTTTAGCTTTTTTTTTTTTTTTTTTTCAAAATTCATAAAGGTTATGTTAATTTGTGAATACTATTGCGATGACCAAAACAAAGAATCCTACACCTTTATTGGTCACAGAGCTTATTTTTTGCAGCAATCCAAAAGCAGATGGAAAAATCTTTTCTTTGAGGAAACCATGGTGATGCTAATATCCATCTCTGCAGCACTGTACATAAATATAGTAATATCCTTTTTGAGCACCTCCATCAACGGACCCAGATTTCTCACTCAGGCCCCAGGCTATCCTAACATTGAGCACTGACTACGCTTACATAAAGGTTTTTTTATTTTTAATTATCCACCAATACAAACCAGTAATTTGTTGGTGCAGTCCAGTTGTGCAATTTCAGAAGGGGACAGGTCAAAGCGAGCGAGGCCCATACTCCTACAGATCTTATTACACAGGTGAGAATGGAAGAAAAGAGCCATGCCACGCACACCTAAAACACACAGACAATCATTACATTTTCCTGATTCTTACATTAGTTCACCTTAAGTAAAATAATTGTTTGTAAATGGATGGTTTATTAATACCTAGGTTGCCATCTCCAAAGTCGGTCCCCTTCTCAGTGTGGATCTGAGGGTCTGTGTAAAGGTCCCCAACACCCTGAATGTCCACCACTATCAGCTGGTGTCCAGAGCGCTCAAATGTGAAATGACTGAATGCCTAAAGCCACAAATGCACAATTGCCAATAAATAATTGCACATCATTTGACTGGGACAACAGATTCACATTTGTCACATCTTTGACAATACACCTGGGGTGTAAGCCGTATGTTATCGTCCCTCACAAAACCAGAGTTGGAGTTGTACTTTGTGTACTTCCCCTCAATGTAGTGTTCCAGGTGAAACAAAGGGCTCCCAGGGCGACTAGTCATTTCCACAACACACATCTGCATGATGTCCACCTAATAATGACGGGATACATGAAACAGGCACATAATTCATATCCGGAGTGATTGTTCGAACCAGGTTTGAGTTGCCAATTATTTATGAACAAACAACATCCACAGAAGAAGTACCTGTTTGGGAGGTCTGTGGCGATTGAACTCCTCTCCCCATAATTTAGCCTCCATTTGTAACCTCACATCCTCAAAGTAAACATCTCTGTCCACGGTCTCCATGTATCTCTTAGCCACGTAGTTAGAGGCCGATTTCCAGTTGCTGCTGTGGGAAAAGTTGGACAACTTCTTCCTGTGATTGAAAGAAAACAAACTGCTGGTAAAAACATAAAGTTAAAACACAAGACGTTGGTAGCTGGTTAATGTGGTGAATATGACTTCAATGCGCTGTGACAAGTAAAACTACCCCAAAAAGTAAAATAATTAAAAAAAAAATGTCATAAAAAATTATAAACACCGATACAAAAAATATGATTGACACTGGAAAAATTTACCTCCGTGACAAGAAATGGTAGAGTTTTACTTTTCACTTAAAACCAATACTTTTTAGTAAAATGTAAAATTCATCTAGTGTAGAGTATATATTGAAAATTGGCTGTACTTACGCTCTAAAGCATTCTCTCATAGCTCCTTTTCCAAATGGCTATGAAAGAAATACAATTCAATTAATAAAGTTGTGTGTGTGAGTGTGTGTGTATATATATATATATATATATATATATATATATATATATACACACATACATATATATATATACACATACATATACACACATACATATACATATATACACACATACATATACATATATACACACATACATATACATACATATATATATATATATATATATATATATATATATATATATATATATATATACACACATACATATATATATATATATATATACATACATACATACATACATACATATACATACACAAAAAAGTGTGTTATTATGGCAAAATACCTGAGAAGAAACCTTGATAAATATGTCATCCTTTGCCCATTCACCAGTAACAGCGCTGTATCTAAAAAGCAAGAAGACACATTTACACTTCTATCACTTTAAATATGGCTTTCTATTCCCTCTAATTATCAGGAAGTATTCACAGCAGCAACTGGAAATCAGCCTCAAACTGCCTCAAAATGTGGCTACATGGAGATGTAAATATAACAAATATTTCATTGGGACAGTCAATGAAAGAGTTCTACACAATAGGCACAGTGCTAAAAGCAAACGCCCAATATTTACACAAGTAAGTACTGTTTTTTTTTCCTGTTACCGAGAACACTGTGTACCATGTAGACCAGCCCACCAGACTCAGTTGTTTAATGGCGCGCTCACCCATTGGCTGGAAGTCAAGGGAGGTGTGAAGTTACAAATGTTTAAAATTAGAGTCTTGGGAGCAGACCCCTTGTTTGTATCCATCTGATATTATACTTACCGTCTCTATTATTTAATATGCGATGACATGTTCTGAAATCATGAGAGTTTGATTTAGAGTTAAGTCAGGTGTCTGTGAGGTGGCATAATTGGTAAAATCTTAGGTCTGGTAACAGGAGAACACTAAAGTTCAGTACCAATAGGGCACAAGGGTCAATGCCGTGCAGTGTTGGGGACTTAAAAAAAGTAGCGACCTTACAAACTTCACATTTTTCAGTAACATGAGAGTAGCTCAGATCTTCATCTCTTAAACACGAATGTTAAACAGAAGCTCAAAATTTCTTGTTTGACATGTGAGAACCAATTGGGTTCGTTCTCATGCACCAAGTAAGTACACTTGAGCTTTATTGTGCTCCATATAAGTGAAATTATCAATGTTCGTACATGAATAAAAGGCTAAAGTAAATCAGTTGCAATTTTAAATAGAATTGTAATTGTGTTTTGAAGAAAAAAATTTAAGTCTTATGGGTTTGGAACATTTGGAACCCTTTATGCAGCGTCAGTGTAGATGCCTTTTGCTGGTAAGTTGTAGCTAATTACACTACTTTTTCAAAAAAATAGCTTGACCTAACTTGTAGCTTAAGCTTTTCTACCACTGCTTATGTGTTGCTTCTTGCTGGATTCAAAACAGCAGGTTAACAATTCAAAAGGCCTCAGAATCACTCACCTGTATCGAGTGCAGCGCTCTGTCTCAATTTCCTCCAGATGGAACTCAGCCCAAGGGTCTGGCATGGCTTTGGCTTTCTCAATAGCATGTTTCCAAGTTGCCTGAAGAATAGAAATCGAAGTTATTTCGGTATCTGTTTGTATGGGTTGGAAAACTGAAGGTGGAAGATCTACACTATATTTTAGGGCAAGCACAAAATAATGGTCGGGAAGAGAAGAAATGTACTGGAAGAAAAGCAGTATGCTGCAATAACAGTCATGCAAGAATTAAAAAACTAAGAAAAGCTTGAGTCAATGCTGAAAGCATCCAGTAGGCATTAAGTTAGGGATCCCACTATAAAAAAAAAACAAAAAAAAAAAACAGAAAATGATTATAAAAGATATCCTATTTAGAATGTCCCTTTAGGAATCAGAACTGGAACAAGAACTGTTACATTCCTTGATTCACGTTCCTGTTGGACAGGAACTCCAACAAGAAGCTGTTCTAAGCATTGGTCAGGAGCAAACACTGGACTTGGTTATTTCCTGAACTTTGTGCTTTGCTAATTCTAAATAACCGCTGTAAGAGATATAGTCACATCATGATCCAAATGTCACCAGTGAAGAAAACCTGACATGCGGCAGACATGACATGATATCTCAAAATAACCAGTAAAAGTAGATAGCGTGGCCAAGTACATTCAGCCAATTATTTATTTCCTTTTGAAAGGTCAGTGAGACAGTGAGTACAAACATACGTCAGACGCTACGAAAGTGTGGGATCCTCTTTACAGGGAACCCCTAAAGTATGGAAACATTACCCATGTATCACAAGACATGGCATGACATAGGTATTCATAAGCCGTATGCATCTCCTAAAGAGTACTCACTTAAATATTAACGATTTCTGAAATATAAAAAATGGCAACGCATATTATTATTATTATGCATGAACAGAATTTGTCTTGATAGTTGATAGTCCTCTTGAAGTAAAAAGTAGCATCTTATCTGCTGCACCTTATAAACAGTAAAAAAAGAAACAATGCACAGAAATTGCATAAGAAAAGAGATCTCAAACATGCATTTAGAAAAGAGAAAGCAAAGAAAGTCAGTAGAAAAAATACAGAAAGTAAAAATATGATTGACTGTATCAGAAACATTCTTTGCATCCCTAATCGATATTATTTTTATAGTGAGCAAATGCAGAAGGAATGAAAAGGAAAATTACAGTGACAGGAAAAATATGGAAAGAGCGTGCATTCCAGCCTAGATGTCACAATAACACAGGGTAAGATGAATTAATAAATTCTGGGAAAGAAAAAGTAAAGATGAAGGGTAGAAACTGAAACTTTTCTAAACATACCCGGCCTTTCTCAGTTAAAGAGCCGAACCTGACAGTGTGCCCATCCTGCTCGGTTTCATTTTTGTTCTAAATTGAAGGAATAGACAGACCCACTTGTTTAAACACAAACATATAAGTACAAATGCAACCTGGCTTATTTACAGTAAGATTTACAGTACATGAGGTTAAGGAAGTCACATCATGAGAGCTTAAGAAAGCTTAAGACCATATATGGAAGCGAGTGTGTCACAGAGATGGAGAGAAATTTTTTTAAGCATACGCTACATCAGTTCACGGCTTCTTCTGGTAACAACAGAAAAACACTTTGTGACTAACACAAAACATTTGTTCGCTAGCACTCTGTGCTACAGGCAATCTACTTTACAGAGAGGTCATTGTCTAAGCAGACAATGATAAGGACATTCTTGGATTACCACCAAAATATGATTATGATATTGACAGGTCCAGTTCTGGGTAATGATACAGCATCACAGTCATTCCAAAATACACAATGTATGCACTTATGATATAAAATGTGTTATAACAATAGTATAACATAGTAGCTATTTTAACATGATAATTATATTAATAGCTATTATACAATTACCATAAAACTGATGCTACACACAACAAATATGCTGTGTACTACGTACATAGTACAAATAGTGGTATGCTGGTCTAAAAATAGCCTTTGTTTACATGCTAGGGGCTACAATCATATAGGAAGACCCTGCTTAATGTATTTGTTCAATACAATCACGATGTAACGATTTTTTAAAATTCATATAGTGGCATTTTTATAAAAGAAATGTCGTGTTTATCGCATGCCTATGACTAAATACAAAATCTAGCACAGCCTATTGTTTTCAGTGAAGTGTCACAACTGCAGATTAACTGGGGAAGACTCACCCTGTACGTGAAGGAGTTTTTGGGCAGCGAATTAGAAAGCTGCTGGTTGCAAATGTCGTTGTTTTGGTATTCGAAGAAGCCTTTGGTCGGGCTTATGGGGTCGTCAGTGATGGGGCAGATACGGAGGTCGTCGTCGTCATCTTCTTCGTCATCCCTCGGATTGCAATCTTGGAAAGACACTCTACTCTTAGCACATCCATTCCCAGGTCCATCTCGAGGACTTCCCACCACCTCCTCCATACTAAACATGAGCTCCTCCTCAGCCATGATGTCCCACTGTGTTGTGCAGAAAAACTATAAAACAAGCACATTAAAAAAGTGTCAAACACTGCTGCGTCAGCAGATGCGCTGTAATAAAAAAATTGCAAACACTTTTTTAGAGGAACGGAGAAGCGAATGGCAGGTTGATCAAATGTGAAGGTATTATCGGATGTCAGAGATTAACCTGTTCCTGTCCATGCATTCCAATGACCCGTCAAATAGCCGTTTCGCTGAATATACTTAAAACAGTTTGCAATAACACAAAATTTCATTTCAATACATCCCCGGTACAACGTCAATCATGTCAACGTAATTTGCTGCATAAACACTAACGATAACAACGCGTGGCATAACAGCTTAAAGGTACAGAGCACCAAAATAAACAAAAGCGCATGTCACATACCTTACGTTAGAATGAATAAAGCTGCTAGATCGAAAACATAACGAAATCAGGAGACAGATAGTGTTATCTCGAATCGCCTTCACACCCTTTTTTCTAAAAAGGAAGCAAATTCTACAATGAATCGCGCCTCTGAGCGGAAGTTTCAGCTGCGGCTGTGTCTCAAGCAACACTGGACGCTGGACAGTGACAGCTTTACTGTGCCTCTGCAGAAATGCGTACTACGTGTCCTGGACCGCGAGCAAATGTTCCCTCGTGTTGATTCCGCCAACCCCGCATAACTCAAGACTACGACAAAGCTGCACATTCAGCCCTCTAGCGGGCTTTATCAAAAATACATTCCTGCATCGCTTGTTCATTAGAGAGACATTGGGTATCCGAATAAGTAAAAGTATACAAATAAACAATACGTAAAAAATGCACAAAACGGATTCGCATAAAGAAAAAAATCGCCAAAATATTGTCAGAGACAGCCATGTGCTATAGTCAATCACGTGGCCTTTTATGGGAGAGCTCGTGCTGTTATCGATCTCAGCAGAATATTACGAATTCTACTAAGCCAAGGGCACGCTTGCTATATTCGTGCTAACGTTTCCTCGACACATAGAGTATATTAATATTTATAGGCCAAGCCTTCAAGCGGCCACATTCCAAGGGCAAATCATAGGTCGGCGTCACATTACGTAATTAATATTCATGAGAGGGCTCTTCGCCATAGTAGAATCGCTCGTTTCGGGGGCGGGGCTGGACTCCACACTGGTGAGGACAAGCTGCACGTAGCCACTGTGAAAGAGAACAGATCTGCCCATCAGACTCCGGAGGCGTGCGCACGGATATTTTTGCGTTCTTGGGATTCGTATTATTACTAGTCTCGGCATCGTCAAAAGTGACGCTTACAGTTGTTTTGAGACGTTTCTAAAGATTCAGTTTTATGACACTCGCGGGTTAAGAAGTAGGAAGCATAGCAGCGGTTGAGTTGTTTAATGTGGGTCAATGAGTTAACTCGTTCTGTCGACATTTCTATCAAAACATTTTTAATGGCTAAGACATGTTACTATAAAACATTTTTAGCTTTACATAGCTTTATTAAGCAAATCTTTCAGCATTGAAGTCTCATGGTAGCGTGGCCGAGTGGTCTAAGGCGCTGGATTTAGGCTCCAGTCATTTCGATGGCGTGGGTTCGAATCCCACCGCTGCCAATACGTTTTCTACTTTTTATGTCTTAAGGACCTATAAAAGTTACATATAACCAACCGTATTAAAGTTTTATACATGAAGATGTTAATATTAGTCGAACATACCACAATGCCATGGACTGCCTGGCACAGTCTGTGGTCCATTTCCTTTTTAAGATACATTATTTCTGTTCACTTGGTTCTAAAAATGTTACATAATATATAGGCATATGCTGACATTCAATAGGCATACATATAGCTCAGTTGGGAGTAGACACCACAGTTCTGTCACTTGCAGCTGTGCATGCATCTAATAGTGGTGGCAGTTAAACATTGATAACATGTGGGAAACAAGTAAAACCCATGAAATAGGAGAAGAACAAAATATTTTTATGCCTGAATAATAATAATAATGAATATTGTTGTCAAAGACACGATTTGAAGCTAAATGCAGATACTATTAAAACCTAATACTATAATAATAATTTACTAATGACCAATTGTCTCACAATGCAGACTTTTTTCTTTCACAGTAATGACTTCTAGTTCATACTTTATATTATAATTTAATGCAACAATAGAGAGTTTGTTGATTCTGGGGAACAAAAAGCCAGAAGTAAGGGATTAAACTCATGATTCTTAGCAGAGGGAAATTAATCATTCATTGTTTTTTTTCTCATCAGAAATATGAGATAATATTGCAACTGCAAAAATGAAGTCAGAATTTTGAAATATAAACTAAAATGGACCTTTTTATTATTTTGTTACATGGTAGACTGCTACTTGTAAACTGGACTTTTTTGCCACCACAAAAAAACGTCGTAGCTGTTTGGTCTCTATGTGCATATTGTCAAATCTCGTCTACTCGCCTGAAACATACACAAAGGGTTGAGAAATTATAACATTCACCTGATATTCAAAAGAAATAAACTATTTCTGAGACCCTTTCACTGGCTTCCAAAGGCGGTGCTGTTGCATGCATATCTGTATTTCAAAACATGTGTGATACAAACAAACATACAGTATGACAAAAAGGGCCATTTCTAATAAATATAAGTTATTATATTATTGCGAACGCTAATTTGCTCATTGTGTTAATTTCTATCACAGCGCTTCCTAAGTACACAGTGCTTTTGAAAAAGTAAATTGGAGAAATAAAAATCCAGCGATGTGCACTACAGACTAATAAATCAGGCTTCATCACAGTCAGTTCATTCATAAAGTTTATGAAGTTATTCAAATTGTAATTTTTTTCAGAGCAGGCTGCAACCTCTAAAGCAGTGGTTCCCAACCGGTGTGCCGCGGCACTAAGGGGTGCCGTGAGATCTTTTGAGGGTGCCGCCAAAATTTCAACAAAATTTTTTTATTAAGGCAGAATCAGTATAAACAGTATTCTCATATCATCTAGGACTAGGTATAAGGTGTTGTTGCATGCAAACTCTCGAAATGAAACAAATAAATAAATAATTATAAAAAAGCTACGGAGATTTTAAATATCTATTTCCTCATAAGGGTGCCGGGAACTTTTGAAAGGCTTTCCAAGGGTGCCTCAAACAAGAAAAGGTTGGGAACCACTGCTCTAAAGTTTAGTACAGTTCTTAAAAATAATTAGTCAATTGCGCCCCCCAGCGGTCTGATATTCAAATTCTCCAGGTATTTTTGTAGTATTCGTCTAGTCAGTATTTAAATACATAAACTTGATACATTATAATGGCTTATTATCTATCTATCTATAAATATATATATTTTTTTGCATTTGGTAGTTGTGTGTCTAGCGTATCGGGGTTTTTTTTCTATGTACGCTACTTGTACCGATTACACGCCTTAGTTAAACGCTAAACTATACTAATACTAGTGAGTTTTATTAAGCAGTCTAAGAAACCTAATTCACTTACCCATCCAACAACAAAAAAGCAACCAGGGCTACTTGGCATCACTACTTGGGATTTTCTCCATCATCAAATCTTATGTGTATTATACTTATAACGTTACCGGTCTTTAAGCTCGTTTTTGTGTTCGGTTTTCATGATTTCGGCCGCACAAGTACTAACTCCCCCGTTGTCTACGCTGGTAAAAGCATGAGTGTGCACCATTGTCGATTTTTTTTTGTCACCAAACAAGGTACTAGCCTTTTTACTGAGGCAGCAGCCAATCAGCGTGGTTGTTGTAATATTTACGCGGTCACGCCAACATGGCGAAATACACTGAGGGGGCGACCCGCGCCATATTACACACTTTTTTTATCCACCCCTTCGTACCAATGTGGGTACCATCAACCCTAAACAGTATTGAAAATTACTAATATCACGTAGAAGTTAGGCTGGATGGTATGCGCACTGGGACTCAAGAGACTTTTCAACGCGGAAGTAAACCTATGGGTGAGGCTTCTGGTTCATTAGACGTTTTTTTGTAAACGAGAATAACGACGTGCAGTAAACGGCAAAACTGTTTGCACTACAAACCAGTGTGTTTATAATTAAGCTAATAAAATTAAACAACAAGATAAAATACATCAATTTTAAATGTTAAGCAGCAAAACCAAAAAAAAAAAAAAAAAAAAAAAAAAAAATAGCTGGGCGGGGAGGACTAAAACTAAACCCATAGAAATTATAAATGACCACGCCCATTTTCACGTCAAGAAAAGGTGGATAGAAAACTATGGCGAGTGTTCGTCTCATGCAAGTGCGCTTCATTCATTTTTTATTTATTAACATGCAGAAAAGCTGATAAAAGTAATTTGCTAGTATTGGCCTGTTGTGTTTTGTTTTCTAGCCAAGAATTAAAATTTTAGGGAGTTTTTTTTTTTACACAGCTTTCATTCCACAAGGTGTTAATTGATTATAAATTATGGTGATATTTTTTATCAGTTATATATGTTTCTGATGGCACTCACTCATGGCAGAAGATCTATTGGTTACCAAGTGACGAAATGCTAAATTTCTGTTTTGCAATCTTGGATAACATGACAGCGAGTACATTTTCAGCAAATGTTCATTTTTGACTGAACCATTTCTTTACAGTAATATACAGGTCAAATGCTATAAACATCATTTAAACTCAAATCAATGCCATATGTCCATTATTCTTTATTTATTTGGTGAGTAGCCTTGTCATAAGCAGGATATTGTACAGCCTGCCAGTCATTATTCAAAAATAAATCCCCTCTGTGTAATACAAGGATGATTTATTTGGCCTTAATGACTGACTGTACATTACTGCTTATGTAAATCTTTTAATGACAATATCCTTTTAATAAAACATCCACTGCAAAAAAAGGCCCTTTCGTGTCAGTGATTCATCCCTTTAAAGTGGAATTCTTTGTCATCATTGAACCAACACTGGCATTGAAAGTCAAAAAATTAAAAATTAAATTACAACAGAGGATTTGTCAGCCGGGCAGACAGACTTTACCTGCAAAAAGAAGTCCAACTATTGTAAAAAATATTGATAAAACAAACAGTACATATGAGGACCCAACGACCGTATTATTGGGTAATTTGTAAGGTTGTCCACCGACTTGATTGATGTAAAATCCGACTGGAAATATGAGAGCGGCCATGCAGAAGAGGACCACTGCAAAAAAAAAACAAAATAACACTAAGATGTTTAAACCTCTAAACATGTGTTTTTTTTTGTGCATATCAACTGTTCTCTTAGGTAACATACTTCCCATGAAGGCGATCCAGCGGGCGTATTTTGTAGCCTCTCGCCTCCAGTGTGAGATCACAAGCAGGCCACATGTGATAGAGAGCGAGATGATGCCTAAGATGATGAAGAACAGGGTAGTGATCCATTCTGGAGGAAGGCTTGGTGAGATACATACCCTGGTTCGACCATGGATGGTCTGGCATTGCTTGACTAGACCAACAGTCAGAGCTCCTGTGTGTAAAATACACAAAAAAATGTTGTGACTGCAAAGTGTAAAACTATAAAGTGATTTAATTTAACACTTCATATCATAACTAGGATTAGAAGATAATAAAACAGCATTCAGACAAAGTCAAATGAACTTGAAAAATAGTCAGAAAAATAAGTAAATAAAAGTAATAAAAGTATAGCACTCTATATATTCTATACAATGGTTTTCAGCATTAAATCATGTTGATTTAGTGGCCTCAGAAGTGCGTGTATGATACAGTAGGCTTTAGAGTTCAGCTTTAATTGAGCTACATAAAAGATGAATGTATTTCTTGATGAATGTCAGTATCTTTTCTTTTAATGGAAGTCTGCTGGACACCAACTCTTCAAAAAAATTCAAGTAATTAGTTGAAAAACTGCCAAATCCAACCGTGGGAAACTCCTTTTAAAGTCACTCCACAGGATATCCTGTTCTTTCCCTATACGCATTTTTAAAGCCGTAAAGCATAGCTTTCATGTCATATTCTCACTTGGATCAGAATCTACCACCAGCCTTGTCAGTAGAGTAAACACTGTGTAAAAAGATTTTTTTATATTTTCTATTGTAAATGTGTGTATGTAAACACACACACACACACACACACACACACAGAATACAATACAAACAAATCAAGGGACATAAAATAATACAGGAAAAGAAAGAAAGCTGGAGTGATACAACAAAGATGACAGGTATAAGCTGCCTGGGAAAGCTGCCAATTATACATTTTAGTCTGAGTACGAGAAACATTTTATGAAAATTTTGCAGTTGACCCATTAGAATCAGATGGATGGGTTTTTATCTAATACTGTGGAGTAACTCAAGTATATATCCAGCAACACAGCTGTGTTTTTAGCATTACTGTATGTTCTCTGCTCTTTTTGGGACGAAAAAAATAAAGGAATGGCTGGCAAACAGCTGTTTTGTGTCACATTTGTTTAGAAGGGGATCTTCTTCAACAAATCTAACATGCAGAGCCAGCAGGGGCCCATTTTATGTTAAAAGTCAGAACCATTTAAAGGATTTTTAAATTTAAGCATTAAAGTGGAGTGGAAAATTTGAGCATCAACTGTAAGATCATTTGCAGCAACAACATTATATTACTAATATCCCCCACGTTTACATAACATAGCAATTTTCCAACTAATTAACTGCTGGTAGATCTCATCTCCGTGGAAGGCAATTCCCAGCAGACTTCATTAATACAGCAACAAATACACCGAGTAATCAACAACACATTTCGCTTAAAAGCGTTCTTCTGCACATCTAATGCAAAACGTTTAATCACTGGCTTTTATCAGAGCCAGATGCTTTTGTATAGCTGTATGCACCACCCATAAATGGTTGTGTAGAGAAAGGAAAACGATATTGTACCATCTCGTTTGAGTAAAATGTGTCCAACTACAGCAGGGGGCCGTTTCGTAAAACAAGTTTGCCAATTTTATTCAGACCGACTCGTTTTGGCTTAAACCTGGCTTATTCGGTAAACCCGCTTTATGAAACAGGCCCCGTGAAATTGTTTAATACATGAACGCATTAGAGCCCGCTTTGTAATAGGCTTCTGCCTTTTTCTGCTAGATGGTTCTAAAAAACATCGCACATGCATATACACGTGTGCGCTACCTAAAGAGTTGCACAGCGTTTTCCCGAACATCAAGTTTCTTACCCTCTTGACCTCCTGTATTGATCCAGTCTGGATTTGCAACGCTCGCAATCGCGAAGATATCTGCCGCGAGAAAGAGACATCCTGAAATAATGGTGAGTTTATCCATTTTCATACCTCAAGTCTGTGAGCTACACGAGACAGGGCTGTTAGATGTCTTGGACAGTGTGAGACGGATGCAACTTTTACTCGGAGGGAACCTCATGGAGATGCTTCTCGCGCAGTTCTAGGAGATAACGTCTGGATGTCAGTTGAGGGATTATGATGCAAACACCAGCAGCGTGACATTCAGCGACGAACATCACCCCATTATGAAACATTACCCCTCACGAACTCCACCAACAACAGCCTGAAAGGTGAGCCCATACTCGAGCGCGGCTGCGAGGTGAATCCAAAGTGTTCCGACGTATCACATCCCGTGCTGGATCTTCCCCTCTTGGTTTATGGATATCATTGAAAAGAGAAAAACGACTCCACGGCGCACGAGACCGCTCTCGCATCAGTAAGCGGGTATTCTGGGAAACGTCGAGCTGCGTCGACAACCGCAGCCGTCCTCCTCTTCTTGTGTTCTTCCGCGTTTCAATTCGAACCGATATACCGTAAAACGGCGTCCGCGAACCTTTCAAAACACAACCCCGCTCGCGAGATGTTTTCCCTTTGTAAGGAATAACGGAGGGGGCGGGAGAACGTGACGCGTCGCGTGACGTCACCAACCTGCTTTTGACAATCTGGCTGGAAACGTCACTGAGCAAAACAGCGTTTTTGTTTTTTTGAAAAATTGGTTTGATAAGGGTACTGCTTTAGTTCAACAGTACGCTCAAGGGTATCTTATGACCTATGATGAGTTTCTTGTACATTTTAATTTTCCTGTGACTCCTAGGAGTTTTCACTGGTGCTCTCTGCTATTAAACCTAGTATTGTTTCTTTATTTAGAGAAGTGAAATTGATCGATATTCCCATAGTTAATCTAGCCCATACAATTTGTGGTAAAAATTTGTTTTTAAATCGCTTTCTATTTATAAGAGAGGCTGCTACCAAACCTTGCTCTATTGCTTGTTGGTCTAAATTTGTTAGAAACCTTAAGTGGGAAAGTTTGGTTATTACCTCGCATGCTTTTTGGTACCAACAAGGTTAAAGAAATCTTCAAAATTATTCATAAATTCTACCCTGTTGAACACTTTCTGTGCAAGCTTGCGTCAAAAAGTTGTTACATGATATCTCTGTGTTTATCAAACTAAAGGTACTTTTTTATTTTAATTTGCATTTTTAAAATGTTGTATTTGGATATTTCAGGCAAGGTAATCTACTCATTTTATTACTCACGTTTTACATTCATAAATGTGAATTTTCTAATAGAAAACCCTGTTTACAATGTTTTATAAAGAACTGGAGAGCTATTTTTATACTGTTCAAAGACACACTAATAGAAAGGCGATCAAAACTGTCCAGTTGTGTTTTGTCTTTAACATTTTTGAGTAATTTGAAGGCCTTGATTGTGTTTTTTTTTTAATTTATTTAATTTTAATTTATTCCCTCTTCTATGCGTCTCTGGCTCTGTATTGTCTATTGTATTGTTTTGTATCTGTTGTTCAATGCATTAAAAAAAAAGTTTATTCACAGATGCTTAATTTGAACAGACATGAAATGTAATAAAGAGAAAACAATTAACATGCTGGAAATAAATTAATTTTAATATTTATTTTAATTTTATGCACGCTAACACTGTAGCGAAGGCATTAAGGATATTACACAATGCAATACATTTTATTAAATAAACTGTTGGGCAAGGAAGTTTAATTTAAACCAGTTGAGATTTGCAGTTCATTGTATAAATTAACATTTCTCTCCATGATCGTAATAAATATTAAACAAACTTAATCTTTTCTTGAAAGAGTTTCTCAGTATTTTGACCAGACCACAATTTTTTTTCCTGACATGACGTTCAGGATTATCTTTGACTTTCCTATGGCTTTTTGCCACTTATTTCCAAGTTGTCATTGTTATTTGAAAAAAAAAACCATAGCAGTAAAACACCTCTAGTCCGTTAGCGTTCGTTTATCATCAGATTTCGGAAAGGTAATATTTTTTTATTTAATTTCAGAGCATCCCGACACAACAAAGGTAAAAAGAAGCTTTAAGAGGACTACAAATCACAACCTGTTTCATAAATGTTTGTTGTTGTTGGTAAGATACTTTATTCATTTACATCTATACATTTAAAAACGGACAAGTGCCGAGTTATTTTCAGATTACTCTACTTTATATAATATTACAAATATCAAGACAAACAGTTGTTGACAATAGTATTATTTATTTATTTATTTATTTATGTGGACAGGAACAAATATATAGTGAACACATCCTCATTTCATTATTATGAAATGAAGAGTTAGACTCTGATAAAATGTTTGAGTATTGATGTGTGCCCATCAGATTTCATCAACAAAAGGCGTGTTGACCAAATGTCCACTGCAGGCCATCGTCTTTTTGCCAGACATGAATTTTTGTGCAACCTGAAAAACAAACGACACCATCTTTTGTTATACAAAATCGCAATCCAAAAGACACATAATCTAACATATACTTACTTTTTATTGCTATTTTCAGAATATAAATTTAAAAATAGCTGCACAGTACAGTCAGCTCTAAATAATAGTAACGCATGAACTATGTAGTGACCAAAAAATGAAACAATTTGTAAGTGCACTAAGTTATTCTTTATGTCACATACAGTCAATACAGAGGGTTGGACCTAAGATATGAGGTTACGTTCCTAGAGACTTTCCACTGGGTTACCATTACCCTAAGAAACAATAGTTGCTTACATTGACAACATCAGCTGAAGACACAGCACTGATTTTCTGGGTCACAGCCTCGGGAGAATGGTAGGTACCCTCCGCCAGCACTTGTGAACCAATAGCTTCCATTAAGCCCTCAGAACTCTCAATAGACATCAGGTATTCAGCCGTCACCTGATTCCTGTACAGACAAAAAAGGCAATTCATTAATAATTACACGAAAAGTTAACGCGTAACGTATAAAATATTTTAAAAAGCACTGCACTGTTTGACTCATGCAAAAAAAAACTCACTTAGCTCTGCTGAGGTCAGCTGTTTCAAGGTTTCCTTGTGCAATGTCATTTACTTGTTCGACTGCTGCTTTGATTACCTAAATGCAAAAATAAACACTTTAAGAACACACTTAATGGTTAATTCTCATGGGTACCACCATCAAGTGATATTTGTTGCTTGACAAGATTTAACAACTAAATGTTGCATGCATATCAAAATCACTGGCTATTTTACACAGACAGACATCATTAAGTTAACTGATTCATTCAAAAACATCTAGGTATGAAACAAATGAATGAATAGGAGTCACTGAATCATTCGTTTCAAAACAGTGATGCATTCGTAAATGCTCAAGACACTACCCTGTTTTTACTTAATTTTTTTCAGAATGAGCAAAACAGTAAAATGTAATATTGTGGTATATAATAATTACTGTCGTCAAATGTTTAATCACAATTAATTGCATCGAAAATTAACGTTTGTGTGTATACTGTGTATATTTATAACGTATATATAAATACAAAACGTGTGTATATATTTAAGAAAAATATATTAGTATAAAAAACATTATTATTATATATTAAATATTTATATATAAATGAATATACTAATGTATATATTTTCAGTATATACACTATGTGTATGTATAAATGTAAACAAAAAAATTATTTTGAATATGAATAATCGTTTGACAGCAATAATTATATTGATATATTCATTTATTGTATACCGAACTAGTGCTTAATTATGCCTTATTTTGGATTATGGCTTAGTAATGACTAAAGGAGGTTTTTCCTGGGAACCAACGTACGGCTTTGGCCTGGCTCGCACCATGCACAAAATAAAGTTAAAACTCAAGCTAATATAAATCACACATACATCTTTGGCAGCATTAGCCTGGCAGATGGTGTAAACGCCAAACAGACCAGAATCCGTGTAGTTGGCATTGAAGGCAGACGCCTGCAACAAAGCAAGGAAGACAGTTACAAAGAGTCCTTTGTTTACATTTTAAACAACAACAACAACAACATTTATTTATACTAATACTAAGTATATATATTTATTTTACATTTAAAAGCAACACCAGTTGACCAAAGTGCTTTACAAGTCTAAAAACAGAACACGGCAAAGAGAGCGCAGTTTAAAGCTGAAGGTCACACAAGGTGATACTCACATCAAAGGGCTGAGCGGTGACCTTTGAGATGGCCTGACTCAGCTTGTTTGTAGCGTTGGAGCCTCTCTTGACATGAGGTCCTGCTCCAAGCACATGCTGCAGTATGCTGAATGCAGTGGCTTCAGCTGATGTTGCACCTGCGCCTTCGCTCGCCACAACCGCATGAACCAGTCCTCCTCCGGACTGATGCCTCAGCTCACCTGGAGCGCACAGCCAGAGAATAACATTAAACAGCGATTCGGAAGCAGTGCACTCATCAAGGAGAATGCCTCTTATGACAGATAGATAGATAGAGCTGTGTTGCGGTGAGTACAGTATCATAGATGTCATGAAATCTTATCGGTTTAATCCCAAATGTTGTGTTTGTTAGCACATAACCATTCAGTCATCTACCAGAATGCTTAGGAATACGATGAAACGATTTCACTTTTTCCTTTGGGGGACAACCGTGTGTATGTCTATATAAGAAAACAGCATATTTTCAATTAAAGCTAACTTATAGATTAAATACAGGCTGCTTTTGATGCATAATACTTTTATTAAGTGGGCCGAATACCAAAACACTTGTAGCCAATCAGCAGAAAGGGGCGTGTCTACTCATGATGTGGAGGAAAGAGCAATCAGTGAACAGCCGAGATGAACGACAGAAAGATAGAAAAAACGTAAAAAAAAAAATTAATAAAAAAATGTCTGCAGACAAAAAGTAGGAACCGTATTAATATCAGGTAAGGCCGAAGTGGAAGGCCTGCGATCGGATGCAGGGGGTGCTTAGTTTGCTTAGTTCCGATAGGTTATTAATACCCTGTCACAGCTATAGTCTGCCTAAATGTGTGTCGGCACGTCATAAATAGAACGCGGCAGCGCTGATTAGCATCCAGTGTAGACAACATCACTGAATATAATTATAGCCTAGTATTTTGTTGTAGCGCTCACATCTGGTGTAGACATGGTATAAAATTTGTTTTGCTTTGTTTCACAAAAGTAATCATTGCCTGGGTTGCGTAGGCTATGTATGTGTGGAGCGGAGCTATCAAAATAGCTATTAAAAAGGAGGGAAGACCCTATCGGGTCGGGGCGTGTTTTTTTTGGTAATTTCATATCAACGCGGGCTTCCAGTTTTTCAGATTAATTTCTATCAGTGTGAACTGACCAGAACATTGAATATGAAGACTATCAAACACTTTAGAAGTTCAGAAGGAAGTATCAGCGCAATAACACGCTCAGCAAAATGATCATTATCGATCAAATCCAAGAATTGAGATATTATTTTTTATTTTAGTCAATATCGCGCACCCCTGGCTTAGGATGTAGTTGAATGCATTATTATGCATTTATTTATCATGCCAGACAGTCATCCAATGAAAATATATGTGCCAATGATGTACAACCAAACAGGTGTTGCTACCCATTTAACATGAATAAAAACAGTGACTTATAAAGGTCTGTTTGAGTTTGGATAATGCTTTAATCTATGTAGGCAGCAGACAGTAAGAAAACAGAGCAATAAGCATACTACATACAATAAACATGCTTTGTTTTATTTTGTATTTTTAATATTGTTGTAATATTAATGATGATGCACTCTACCTCCCCGGTACACGGCTTTGGAACCAACAGTGCCTGTCCCACTGCGGATGTTCAGGAATTGCTCCCCAACCTGCTTAAGCATGGCATGATCCACACCTACACAAGAATACAGTACAAATGTCTGCTTTAATATCCTTTTTTGGGCCATATTAAATCATCTCCTTTAATAAGTTAGCAATTTCACAACATACCAAGACCAACAAGAGCCATTCTTGCACTTGTAAAGTTGTTCTGAATAAAGGTATGCATCTGTGCAAAAGGACAAAAAGAGAACAAAGGTAGCTTATTTGCAATGTGATATATTTGTGCAGGTGCAGGACGGTTATTTACTGTTTTCAAGCAACTAGTCGGATTACTATTCTACAGCTCTTTTACAACAATGTGCAACCTTAAACGGGGGTGTCCATGTGTTGTACAAATTAGATTTATTCAGTCATTTTGTTTGGTTGCTGTTCAAATTTACAAAGCTCCAAATAACTGAGAAATCAGAGTTCCCTTGATGTGTGCCATAGAGGTCACTATACTGCAAAACTCTGTCCTCAGTCTAAAAACAGCTTATATTGAAGGCAGTCTGCCAAAATGACCGTTTAAAGAATGTTGCACTATATAATGCAATAGTGTGGATAAGCACCGCCTCTGCAGAAGAAAATCCACATCACTGCCTGTTTAGCCCCGCCCACTGATTAGTCTTTGCAGAAATTATAAAGATGGCTTTGAAGACAACAAGACGCTGTGCAAGCTGTGGGAAAAAAAAGAATGTGATCCCAACATTTGGAAAGAGTTGAATTTTTTTTTTTCTTTTTTAATAAAAAGATTCAGACCGTGTCAGTAACCCTGTCCTTTGTTCACTTGTACTGTGGATGCATGCACAAACAAGGCATAATTCGATGTGGGATTTTCAAAAACATTGAAACTAAAAGACGATGCTGTGCTGACAATATCGGATCCAACAGTGATGTCGCAAGAAATTGTTTTCATTATTTGGTCACTATTGCTCTGTCTCTTCAGATAATTTGACACATTTTGAGTTATTTAGGCGTTTTAAAACTAAACTACAGCAGTGTCCTTCTATGAGGGATGAATGTGTGCTGTTAGCCAATCAAAAAAGAGAGCATTTACTTCTCAAATCCTCAATGACTATTCAAACAGTGCGTTCTGATGAGGGGGTTAAAAAAAGAAAATAGCTCATTACTTTTATTTTATTTTATAAATGATGCTATAAAAGTCTTTATGACAGTATAAATGTACCTCATAGAACAGAGAAAAAAAAAAAATCAAAAACCGTTTTCATGAAAAACGTGTTTACGACACCTTTAATTTAAAAAAATATCTATGTATAAATGAAAATCCAAATAATAATAATATTGTTACTATGATATCAAATGCTGCATAATTTTAACGTGACTCAAAAGCCACATGAAAGATTCAAATGAATTTGTACAACACAAAAAAAAATTAATAAGCCACATAAATTAACACCACAAGACGTTGCCTTACCTGTTCTGTGCTGATTTGGCCGAGCATGTAGTCTGGACAGTATAAGGAATTGGACAGGGCATTCTTATAAGCTGCAGCATGCAAATTCTCAATGACACCTGAGGCACAAAAACACAGAAGCATGGAAACAAGAAGCAGAGACATTGAGCATGCACACCGGTGAGCTATTTTTTTTCCATAAAGTGGCCTAAAAGTCAAGTTTTGTACCATTCTAATGAATAAAAAAAAAATTATAATTCAAAACACATGTACAAATGACTGCCAGAGTGTTAAACACTGCATACCAATCTGTGGAGTCTGCTTGGCAAGTTCCTTATCCAGTTTTACCCTGGCAGTGAGGTCTGACACTT